>NW_006436298.1:32107030-32125530 GCF_000325575.1 Pteropus alecto | reverse complement strand
GTGTGGTGTGGGTGTATTTTTGTGTGTTTCTATGGATCTGACTTCTATATCTATGTAGAAATGATATTTTCCTTGACTGGAATCTGGAATACTATCGAAGATCTGATAGGCATTTAACTTATCAGTGTAAAATAAGTAATTAACAAGACAATAAAAACATACTTTTGAAAATTAGAGACTGAATCAGTTAAATATTTTAAAGGCAGTAGAAGTAATTATATGGTTTTTCATGAAGCAGCTGTTTTCAGATCTGTATGCACAAGATGGAATTTTGGTGATTTCCACACTTAAGATTTAATTTTTCAAATATCAAGGGGAAGTATACATTTTTCACAAGAATATCCTTTGTTCAATATCTCATTTAATTTCAGAAAATATAGTTTGCCAAGCACTACATTATTTACATGAAACTCCTTTAGAGGTACTTTCTCTCACTTTCTATTACAGATAACAGTTAGATGTTGATGAAATCATAATTACTAGTCAAAACTCAACTTAGTTGACCTTCAGCATTATGGCATTATCTCTATTTCATGATACACAAATCTAAACTTCATGGACTAAACTATTTTTGTTATTAAATTTATATAGGAAAAAAAAGGAAGCATAGTTGTTAACTATTTCTAAGTGGGTTAGTGTACCTAGAGACTTTTCTTGGCCCATATTTTCCGTTAGCCATCACTGCAATCTAGTCTCAGCTTCCTTTTGTGATATAGAAAACCTGTTATAGTGCCATGATTCCACAAATGTGATTACTATTGCTAAAGAAGGCTTAGCTAACTAATTCATCTCATTTCACAGTTTGGGGTTGGGGCAAGGTGGCTATGTTTAGTAGTCCTTTAAAATAAGGGTTTCATAGCAATCTTTTTGTTCACACAATCAGCTTTCCATGATGAAAGAGGACCTTACATAAAATACATTTATGATCTGAAGAACACATTCTCATTACATTTTTAGATCTCCATTTCAAAGACATCAGGGCTACTTTCCTTTCATAAAGACCTCTCTAAGGAGCATCACAAACTGTTTGTCACAAACCGGGTCAAAAACTGCATATTCATTGATGAGAGAAAAATGAAAGGCAACATTGGGATTTGCTCCCCTGGAAGTCGGTATTCTTACCACTGACTTACCCTTACCTGTCTGTGGTACCTCTCTCAGCACCCCATTTCATTTCCTTTAGATCAAACTGGTATAAAACATCTCTGTAGGTGTCTTTGTTCTCATGGTAAGGCTTCTGAATTTGAATGCTTTGTTTCATATAAGTTAGACAAATTCAGCTTTCACTCAGCCTCTGAACACAGTTGTTAACCAACTAAGTAAGAATCGTAAAAAACTGACAGCTGATGGGCTTTGCATAGACTTTGTCTGCAAGTAAATCATTTCTAAAAATTTGAACCTGATGATTTTGACAAAAACTCAATTCATTTATGTCATATATTGTTATATCAGCTGCAGCTTAATATTCAAAGGTTGGAGAAATCTAGTGCTAGGTCAAATGAACCTGAACAATAAAATTTCTTTGTATTAAAAGAAAATACTTTGAAAATATCTTCTCTCAGTCATTAATTGACTTCCTCTAGAACTCAATAACATCTCAGACACGCCCATCTACAAACAGGAGCAGTCCCTGTCTCCTCAGATTCTAGCCATTCTTAAAGAAAAGAACAGAACAAAGTAAAAACAAGTCAATGCTTGAAGATGTGGTCCAAAAATGAGAGATCCCTGAACATGGTTTAAATAAAGAATCAAGAGAGTAAACTTATTAATAACAAAGGTATTATTGAAAAGAAAAAAAATAACCAAAGCTTGAACATGGAAGCATGAAAGTTAACTACTCATGAAAACACAGCTAAGAAATTAAACAAAGTGCTGTGAAATATTAATAGCCTGACCAATACAGAAAAATATCACGTATTGTGGAAAACACCCAGAAGTTACATATTAAAAACCATATAACAGGTTAGAAAAAATAATTTACCAATACCCAAAATATAGATTAAAATGCAAGGCATAAATTTAAATTTCTCTTCCATTAAATTATATTTTTTGTAAATTATGACAATGTTAGTTGTGTGTATGCGTGAATATTTTTCCAGATTACGTTAAGTAATAGGAAGGGGAATGGGATGGAAGCAGGTGGTTGGCAATATTTTTGGAAAGAAGTTAATTTTGAAACAGCTGCTGACAATTTTCCTACAGTATTATTCATCATTTTTAAAAATTAAAATGATTATAATTACTTTGATATGTCACATCATATGTGACTGAAAAGAGGAAATGATGTTGGAGATATAGAAGATGTCCATATCCCTGGAGTAGATGCTCATTACTCTATAAACTCCTGAGCAGCAGGCTTCCATAGGATGTCGCCCCAATGGATGAAACTCAGGTGAGTAATAAAATTGAGCAGAAGGCCTGCAAGTGCCAGTGACCACCTGATCAGAGCTCATTTAGTGATTGTCATCACTTTGTAGCAACCAAGCAGTTAATACCCAGTGTATTTGACACCTGCTATGTTAAATTAGTACTTGCAGAATTAACACCTGCTGTCAGCCACCCAGCATGAATGTTTTTTCAGAATAAAGGAGAAATAAATTATTTCCCTAGAAATCTGTGTAAATTATTTTTATGCATGGAGAATTACTTGGAAAGATCTTGGGACTGGCAGTCAAGATTCTTCATTTTTTGGTAGTATTAGTACTGTTAGTATAGAAACGCAGTCTCTTGCTGTCTGTCAGAATGAAAGTCTCAAATATCACCCTTAGAAATAAACAAGACACTAGAGGTAAAGCTATATGAAAATCAATACAGGTGTGAAGTGATATGTTAATTTTTCATTAATGGTAATCACAATAAATTTGTCATTTTAAATTTTTATTGATTTTTTGTGAATGGGAAAATATCACTTGCAATAGATTTTCTTATGATAGGGTACAGTATACATTTTTATGTATATAGAACTTTATGCCATTTTCTATTTATAGTGTATATAATATTAAATAAATCTTTTAAAAACAGTATAATCGATATCAATATAATGCATTTACATATTATATTATAAAATATAATAAATGCACATGTGCACATACTAAGAGGAAATTAGTTCTCAAACATCCATCTCATATAACATAAAACAATAAAAATAGTATTATTATTATGGTATGATAAAGTGAAAGCACCTTAGCACAATGCCTGATATTGTAGAATAACCATTTTCTAAATAAAACAACAAAGAAAATAACATAAAACAAAACAAAAACCAACTGAGAACACCAGGATACTGCAATGGCTTCTGTGGATCATAGGAAATAATAAATGTATGTAAAACTTGAAATTTATCTTTGATTTGTTTATTCATTTTTGACTCAGGAAAAAATATATTAAATGCTGTGGGAAATACTGCTATGTATAAAGTACAGTTTCTGAAACTAAAAAGAAGAATGGGAGATCTGCCCGTGGAACACCTGAAAACTATAACAGAAGCATGTTTTGAATTTGATGGGTGATGACAAGCTTCAGAACAAAATGTCTCTTGTTTCCAGAGAAGTCAGAAATCAAAGAAAAGTTGGTGTGTAGAAACTCAGTGAATTTAGGAAAAGGTGATATAATAAAGAGGGTTGGAGAACTAGCCCAGAGAAGATAATAGTTTCTGGCCTCCTGTCAGGATGAAAGCCTCCTTAGTAATTATTATTGAGACAATTACATATAAACCAGCCAGCCCTTAGAACCCAAAACATAAATCGATTCTCTTTTCTTGTCCGAGACTCAGGCCATGATGATTAACAGCGGGTACTTGAGTTTTGCAATGTGGAAAATTCAGTCAGGAATTCATTGGTACTGTGATGCTAGAGCTGCAAAGATTATATAAAACTTGAAGAAAAAAACAATTTTAGAGATTAAATTGCCCCAAACCCACCTTAAGTAGTTTCTAGAAATCTTAATTAGATCTACAAAGACCCAGTTTAAAGACATTCTGCTCTTAAAGTTATCTTCAGGCGTGGAGAGTAGCAAACTTTTGGATTCAGTCAAATCCAATGACTCTAAGGCTGAGGTCAATAACATTTTTCACACAAGGTATCAGAAACCTAGAATTTAAGATGAGACTAAGCAACCTTTATTTACTAAAGCCTGACAACGACAACAACAACAATAATAATAAATTAATCGAGCTAGTGTTAACAACAATGTTATCACTTCAGAAAATGCAAAAAATCACATCCAAGTTTGCCTCAAGATCCTCCTTAGAGAAATCCATTGTATAGGATGATCTTAACTCAATGAAGAAATGAGATTCTGAGTACCATACAATAGTGGTTATTCACTTCTATCTCTTCCTCTGCCTTCTGGATGTGAGTTTTTTAGTCCTATGGAGAGATAGAATACACATTTTTTTTAATGCAGAAATGATTTTATTAAACTCTGGAGTACATTGAAGCATAGTCAGTATTGTATTGAGTACCCTGAGTTACAGATTACTGCACAGCTTGAGCTTCCTGAAATGGTGTTTAGGAATTACTATGACCAGAGAAAAATTAGAAATGTCATTGTGGAGCAGTACATTTGTCTACAAGCACAGAAAATGGGAAATATACCCTGTGGAACTTCAAAATAATGGGGATATTTTATAGAAGGCTAAAGTGCTGAGGTGTCAGCAAACAGAGAGAGAGCATTAAGTCAGTAAATGTTGACATAAAAGGTCAATATGATCTCTCTAGCCAGTAGGCCCTACAGTGACTTTTAATTTTATTTGGAGTAAATTCAAAGTTATTATAATGGCTTAAGAGGCCCTATATCAACTGCCCCCTCCATTAGCTTTCTATTCCTATCTCTTCCACCCAGGGCCTCTCCATGGACATGTGATCTATGCACCTGCATATAGACTATGCTTAATATAGTGCTTTCTTAAGATTCTTTAACAATTTTATCCTTAAACATCTGATTTTTAAGTGAAGTCCAATGACTCCTGGAGTAAATGAAGAGACTCATAAAATATATACGTTACTCCTTGCAGCCCCATTTCTATATGGCCTTTGCAATGACCCATGAACACAGAATTTTGTGGTTGCATAGTGCATGGATCTTTAGCAAGATGCAAAGTGTGAACAGGGTAAGCATGTTGTGTCTATGACTGAGCAAGCAGCAATGTGCTGACAGCCCTAAGAGGCCACTCTTCCATTTGAACAAGAACTTATTTTGAAAGAAAAAAAGAAGGCGATTGTGTTCTAAGAAACACAAATGATCAAGGAACCATATCATGTCCTTTTTTCCTAACATTAGTACTCATGTAAACACTCCTCTATGTAGCCAACCACTTAATGATGAAAATGATGACAGAGAAAGAATGGGAAAGATAGGGCAACTCATAGTTCTTTTCCTTTTCAGTTCATCTTTATTTAACAGTAAGCTGAAGGCAGAGAGGTTTGAGAGAACTTATGAATACCAGGAAGTGACATAAAAGCAGTTGAGTTTGTCGTACTGTTTCACTGTTCTGATACAAAAAGAAATATATATGCATATATGAGCTACAGAATGCAAATTGTATAATTTCAGTGATTCTACATGAGTTAAACGCTCTTATATTTGCATTTAAAACTGCTATTGCACAATCTGAAGTTAATCAGTAAAATTAATGCTAATAATCTAGAAGTTCAATCTTTTTTAATTTAGGACAATATTAAAGAGTAAATAAAAAAACATGATAAGTCAAAAAAGAGACCGTGAAGAAAGAAAAAAAGTCTTATATTGCGTATTCTTAACTGTTAAGAAGTATTCTTAACAGTACTTCTTTTCCTGTTTTATTTTTTCGACAAGGGACCTCACATTTTCATTTTCCACTGGGCCCCAGAAATGATATGGCCATTCCTTCCTATTCCATTCCAACTACCTCATTCTTATGCAGCCATACTTGCTCTCTTGCTTTTCCTTAAACATTCCAGAATTGCTCCCACTGCAAGGTTTTTACGCATATTCTTTCCTCTACCTGATGTGCTCTCTTCCCAAATGTCCACAGCAGGCTTTCTCATATCTATCACATTATTTCTTCTAATAAAATGTTTCCACTGATGCTCTCTCTGTTCACCCTGTTTAAAGTGTAATCTCTCTCAGCAAGGCAGCTCTTAATTCTTTTTTCTCAGATATTTATGGTACTTATCACCTTCTAACTTATTACGTATTTTACTTAAATAATATGCTTATTGTCTATCTGCCAGGAAAATATTTATTGAGAGAAGGAATTACTGCCCAGAAAAAAAGATCTGAGGAGATACAGAGTAAATTATTCATAATTTTTTCTATTGAAAACATAATTTTAACCAAATGGAAAATTTTAGGCCTCTTGCCTTTTAAGTTAATGTTCAAAATGAGAATGAACTTGGTGGTCAAAGTGGTCAAATGAGATCTTAGTCTTAATGTAAAATTTTAATTCTTTGGCAAGAGAATAAATTCATATGTTACTTGTGTAATAAAATTTAATTAAGACAAATGTAAGTTATGATTATAGTTTATTTCATTTTAAATCTTCAACCAATTTAAAGTCTCCTGTCTAACTTTTTAGTTTTTGTTTGAAATTAGTGAGCAGTAAGCATTCTGAGTAGCAAATGGCAGGTGTTCATTGTAATTTAACAAAGCAGGTGTCAAATTGTTTACTGGGGCTCACTGCTACTCCTTCTGGAAAGCTTTGTACTTTGGGGTTTCTCCTAATTAAAAATATCTAGCCATCAACTGTCAACGTTGTCTCCATGGGACAGCAAAACCATCGGGGAACATGACTTGAGCAATCTCTCAGATAAAGAAAGAAAGGGGTAAAAAAAAAATTGCTATTAATTATTTAGAAATAATTCCTCTACTGTCAAAATTATAGCTGCATAATATAATTCATTCCTTTTGGAAAATTTTTCTATAAACCCTAAGATTAGTACAATCTGATATGTAAATTAAATGCCAAAGATGATGCATAAAAGAGAGCCAAAAATACAATGTTAGATTATAAATTTCATATGTCTTGCATTATTCTGTTTTCTATAAAACTTCAAATACCTACACACAAGTAATACATTCTGAGACTACCCCAAAGAGACACATAGAGGTCAAGCATGTAACTTAATAACAATTGTATATTCTAATGATAAAGGTTTTTCTAGTGTTCTAACTATAAGATAACACTAATTTCCAGGTAACTTACTTGTGTGGATCATAGCTTGTACTCACTGCTATCAGTGTGATATTGTAACTTTATATATACTGTGATTTATGTTGCAAGAATAGAGCATGGAACTTTGTCTTCATAAAATAAAACTTGGTTAATGTAACCATATTCATAGAGAATGGTGTTATGAAGCTAAGGAGATTTTTTTTGTTTGCTTTTAGTAGCTGAGAAAGTTTTACAAAGAAGGTTACATCTAGTAGGCAAAAAGTTAAGTTTTTGTTAATTTTTATATCTTTGTCTGTGTTTAAATTCTACTCAAATATGCACTTGTATTGTGCTGTACTTGCTTAAATATAGAAACCTCAATTGTTGAGCTCTATCAATATCAAGAAATGGATATTAGGTTGAACCATAAAACCTGATGAGATAAACACTGACTATTTAATGTTTAACCTTATATCCTTGCTAGGATTAACTAAATATTGATTTTTTTAATATTGATTTTTAAGTAAGCTTGGCTCTTTGTTTTTCAGGGGGTGGGGTTTCTTATAATAATATGTATAAGGAGATAAACAGAATCAATCTGTCCTAAACCGAATTGGGTAAAACTAATAGAAATTATTGTCTTTCAAATCAATTAAGATTTGAACCATAAAAGTATATGTAGTCAGTTCACTCTATATTTTTCTATGGTATTATAGATTTGACACTTAAGTTTTCTAGTTGTGAGCTATAACGACAGAAATCTCTCTCTCTTTCTCTCTCTCTCTCTCTCTCTCTCTCTCTCTCTCTCTCTCTCACACACACACACACACACACACACACACACAAAATTGCCATTATATTAAAGCTAAGCATTTAAGAAAAATAAATTCTATATCCAGAGAAACAGGCATAGGATCTACGTGTAGTAAGTGTCTCAAGGTGTTTGAATTGACTTTGAATTTATTCAAAAAAATTTTAGAAATTATCAAAGGCATTTTTTCTGAAATCTCATTAACCCAATAAAGGGAAATTTGTGAATAAAATAGCATCTCCCCCAAATAACCACTTTGGTTCTATAAAACAAACTATAATCTGAAAAGGTAAGTTCCAGAGCATTAGAACAGCAGAGCAGGTTATTTCAATTGGAATTTTTAAGTTCATATTGTCTTTTTGTATTTTGGGACTTTGTCTTTAGTTACATAGAAAATTGACATATTATGGATAATATTATTTTCACATTACAGGGGTTAGTTTTTGCATTGCCTCTCTGCTCTACTAGAATCAATGGCTTTGATTTCAAATCAACAGTCAAATTCATCACATACAGTAGGCTTCACTCAGCTCATTTACTTAGAATTAATAAGATATACAGGTCAGGAAACATTAATAACATAATAAATGCCTTGTGACTTGGAAGTCACAGGACATCTGGTGTCCCTGTCATGCTGAACTGGGACGTGTCGCAAGAGGGATGCTGACGAGGTGTGCACCAACTCATATCAGTGAAGTCATCAGCTTGGAGTTCTTTCAGCTGCCATTTGTAGTCAGTCATGCAGCCACTAATGGTATGCACTAGTTTTCACTGCCCAGTGCAGCTGCAACTTTTTCATACAAATCACTGATTACATAATAAATGGTATTTACAGTGAACTGCAGGTGCTCGGTCCTATACAAATCTTTGGTGAAATTTTTATTCACCTTAGGTCTGGTGAATTTCTTAGCATCCTGGAAGTTAAAGTTACAAGGAGAATTGACAAAAGGATGAAAAGTTATGTCCAAAGATGACCCTGAGGCCGCAGCAAAGACTTTAAACCAGTTGCCAACTTTTTCTTTATACTTATATAGTGTGAAAAATATAACTATAATGTCTGGCAAGATTTGAATAAATTAAAATAGTGTATTTCTTTACACTCCAGAGTTTGGAATTTATAAATATTCCAGAGTTTGAAAAAGTAAAGTGTCATTTGTTTTTTCTAAAGTGATAAAATTGAAATTCTAAAAAAAAAAAATTAAGTTACTGCCTTAATTCAATTTTCAAGGAATATATAGTAATAAAGTATCAAGTTGAATGTCATGTATCTTCATACAAATTTGTTTAAATATACATATAAGGAAATTATTAAAAAAGAAAGAGATGTAAGTAATATATGAAAGTCTCTAGTGTTGCTAGCTCTCTTGTATTACAGCCAGCACTAACTGGAAAAGTTTAGTAGCACTAGAAACCATGGGTCTCATTAGCTTGTTGAGTTACTTTTATTCTGGCTTGCAAATCAACAGTGAGATTGCACTTAACTGCTCAACTGACAGGCCCATTTTTATAAGGAGTATCATAACAAAAGAGAACCAAACCCTACACATAAATTGAAAAATAAAATAAGAAATTGAGTTTTACTAGATCTACATTTATTTTAGTACACTATAAATTAAAATCAATTAGTGCCTTCAGGTGTAAATAAGGAATAACTTGTTCTGTTTTTATAATCACAAAGAATATACTATAAATATCAATAGTTAATTTCATGGTTGTGAAAACCATGAAATTAATTTTTGTAGAATTAGAATGTACTATTATCAATTTAGAATATACTATCATCAGGTAAATAAAAATCCTTTTGGATGGGTAAAGCAACAATTATACAATTGTATATAATTAATTCATTCTGGAAAAATGTAAATCACAGAATTCATAATTATTAAAAAGACAGATTATCTACAATATATAGGATTATCTTTCATTAATAAAAAGAGTCCTCACTACTAAAACTGCAATCTAAAAAAGTCATACTAATAACTTAAGACTATATTTACCTTTCATAAAGTTATTTAATTTTAATAAATTCAGAATGATTTTAACAAATGATTTTAGAAAATTCTATATTAAAAATCACTTTTAGATCCAATAATCTGTTGAACAGATTCATAAGTAACCATAAACTATTCTCTCTAGTAAATCACAAAGCATTTTAACATGGTGAAAGTAGTTTAATAATGAAACTTATAAAGGTATAATTTTATCCGATTTTATCTTCTTACAGCCCATAATAATGATCTAGTTATTTTATTAAATATTAGAACTACTCACTTGAATCAGCTGATTATAATAAAATTGAGTACTTGATATTTGACATTAAATAGACAATCCATTTTATTACAAAGATCCTGCCTTAGGTTCCCCTTATAGCTATTAAAATTTAACTTGTCTTGTAATTTAGGCAATGAGGGATCTGTTTAATCAGTTGTAATAATTTTAAGTCACTGTGTTTGACAAGCAGTCTTTAGCTGGTTTCAATTAGTCCCTAATGTAGACAGCCATATCTGATCCTTCAAAATGTTTCTTTTTTAAAACCTGAATTATCTGGTTTGGTTTACTGCATTGGCTGAGTTAATTGAAAAGTTGCCAAATATCCAGTTCATACTGTGCTGTGCAGACAGAACAATAACATATTTGATATACCAAATGATTTGATGGATAAATATGATGAAAACAAGATACTTTATTACCATATTTATCCTCAGCCCTTCAAACAAAACATGACCTCACAAATCTGATCTCCCATTTTGGCTATCGATGTGATTATTGCCATTTGCCAAGACCTAACTGATGAGTTGACAATATACAATAATCATCCAAGCTGATAATTAATAAATTTTATGAAAGAATAATTTAGAGAAATGACCGCCTTAGAAATGTATACTTAGCCATTTAGAATCAATTTGTTTAGCTGAATATGTTTCCTACTTTGGAGCCTCAAATTTGGTTATTAGATGATCCTTCCAGATTATTACTTCTGTAGATACTTCCTTTAAAGTGTCATTTTTATCATATGTTTTGACTGCTAGTAAAAATAGTAAATAGTAATTTTTACTGCTAGTAAAAATATTCACTTCACAGATTTTGAAAAATTGCATATTATACAATATGGCCTTTTTTTTCCAGGACTTCTAGATAAATGAGACTTTTTTTGCTTCCCTTATTGGTCTGTTTATGAAGCTTCTCAATACCTAATATAATTTTATTGGCATTTAGAAACTATACATTTACTTCTTTTATTGTTAAATGGTGTACGTCATAATAAATTGTTGAAAAATACAGGATCAAACTTGAGAGAATGCTAGCCTATATGATTTATAATACTGATTCTCAGTATTATAACTGAATGAATATTTCAATTATAGTTAAATTTTGTCATTTTTAAAAATTTTCTTAAAATACAATTTGGCACTTTTATGAAGGAGGCTGTAAAACTGAATCTTGCAAATGTTGCATGGGTTCGTTTCTCATTTGATGTGAATTCTGGAAGCTATGTAATCTTGAAGAACATAGTGACATAATCGTTTCGGGCAGTCAGTCCATACTGATCAGTGCTCAAGTGTTTCTTGATCTTGACCTGTATAATCATGGCTTATTCTCAAGTCAATAACTATTCTCTTTTATTTTACTGTAGAAGTGACCAACTAGCCCACACCCAACTTTCAGGTTTTCAATTCAGAAGTTAGACCACAGCCCAATCTTCTAGCCTACTGCAGGGGATACAGAAGAGTTCTCTCAAAGAGAACTTTCCAGTAGATATCGAGTGAGATGTGGGTTCCCTGGTTGAGATGGGGAAATGAGAGGAAGGTGGAACTTACAGCCCATCAGCAGCTTTTGTCAATACAGTTCTCCAAAGAATATAAAAAAAAATTGGAAACTTCATACATTATTGGTGGTAACTGAAAGTGGTTGGATTAGTTTGGAAAACAGTTTTCCACTTCCTCAAAATGTGAAACATGAAGTTATATGATTCTAATTCTATCTCCAGGTATATACCCAAGAGAAATGGAAATATACATTCACACACAATCTTATACTTGAATGTTCATAGCAGCACTATTCAAAATAGCCAAAAAGTGGAAACAACCCAAATGCCCAACTGATGAATGTATAAATAAGATATAGATTATTTATATACTATATTATTTATCAATAAAAGGGAATGAAGTACTGATGTATGCCACACATGGATGAACCCTGAAAACATTATGCTAAGTGAAAGAAGCCAGACACAAAAGGTCACATATTGTATAATTTCATTTATGTGAAATATGCAGAAAAGGCAAATCCATAGAGATGAAAAGTAGATTAGTGTTTGCCTAGGATTTGAAAGGGAGGCAGGGGAGAGTGGAGAGATGAGGACTAAAGCATGTGGGGTTTTTTTTTGGAGTGATAACATAAAACAGATTGTGGCGATTGCACAATTCTGTGAATAAATTAAAGACCATTGAATGGTACACTCCAAATATGTGAATTGTTTGGTATGTAAATTACAACTCAATAAAAGTGTTAAAAATCTAAAAAAAACCCCACACAACTCTTCATAAATATACATCTTTGAATCATATTCTTACTATACTTCTTAATGGGAATCACTTACCTAACTGGGTCTTGGCCTTATTTTGAAAATATTCAATAGTGAGTTGTTTTACATCTCACTTGATATTTGCTAAATATCTCAGCTGAAACTCTCATTTTAATATTTTGTGCTTCATTTTCTTCATATGTAAAATTAACATATTTTTAAACATCCTATGTGGAAAATGACTTCTTAGAGTTATTATGACAATTAAATTAGTTAGTTCATATTTAGAAAAATAAGCTTTTTAAAAAGTTCGATTTTTTTTCCCCTCTAAAGCTATCAAGTCTGCCTGATTAATGAACAAATGGTAAAATGGCTGGGAAGAAAGATTAGACATAGCACGACTGGAGACAGTTACTCTGAGTTATAATTCTGAAACTATATTTCCTTTGCATCTTTTCAATTATTTTTACTACAGATAACTGAACTTTACATTTTGACACAGATTTTTAACCTGATGTTAATTTATAACTATGCCCTGGCAAAAAAAACCTGATTCTTGTCCTGATTTCTTCAGTTTTAATGTTGCAGAATAAAGAATCTGAACTCTTGAACTATTTTACCTGACAAAATTTTAATTAATCAATCAGGATCTGCCTATCTAATTATTTCAGATAAAGGATTTTACGTGATATAGCAGTCATTGCTAGTTGTCTAAATAGTCATTATATTATTTTTCAAAACAATTGTTTGCTTTTTAGGTAATTATACTTCCTTGTGCCAATGGAATCAGACTAGCTTTAGCCAAAGACATGTGAGCCAAAGTGGTATGTCTCACTCAAGTGTAATGACACTAAAGTACTAGTTTTTAGCAGTATGTTGGTTAACTTTTCATACACACACACATAAAATCACATGAATTGCATTATAAATTGTGTTTTCTAAAACAGACTAGTAATTTCTAGATCCAAATAGAGAAATAAAACCAGTTTTCAAAATCTTCCTTCATACAAAATCTGATCAAATTAAAATATCAAAATAGAAAATAAAAATAGACCCCCCAAAATAATACCATAAACTCTCAAACTAAGGAAATAAATATTACCATAAAATGTACTTAGATAGGTTCTTTATTGAAAAAAGGGAGAGAACTTTAGAAATCAAGATAATTTTTAAAGCAATGCTGGGAAAGGAAAACAAATGCATGAAAGACTCAAACATCTTATCGATAACTTTCACTCAGCTTCTGAGTAAAGTAAGAAGCTCCAAAGGGAAGGATAGAATTCTCTCTGAAAACATGATTCACAAGAAAAAAGTAAAAAGGCCATGGATTTTTTTTTATTTTATTTTAATGAGACAACAGACACTAAGGATCAGAAAATAATGCTGATTATACTAACCTATTTATTTGTCAAAAGAAGGAAGTAGGTTAGTTGTCTACTTTTGAATAGAATGTAGAAAGTTATGAGACCCTCGTCCTTAACCTAACACAAAGAGCAAGATAGATAAAATACAAAAACATAGCTATTGTGAATTTATTAGAAAGCGAAAGACAAAAATAAAAATAAAAACCTGAAGAACTAAAATGCAGAAAGTAACTTGGCAGGATAGAGATAAGCTACAACTCTTTTAGCCCTGTTGGAATAATGGGACAAGGTGGAATCCATAATAGACGGGTCTCTAGAAAATATAAATCTCATCAGATTAAGTAACTTTCAGGCTCTGAAACGTACTGCGATATTGCAATTAACTGTTCAATAATCATACTAAGGAGAACTAAATACAAATATAAATGTAAGAGAATAATAAGAGATTAGGAAATTAGGAAAATAAGAGTAGCTAGCCATAAAGAGAAGCTAGCCAAATCATTAATGTTTGGATTGGCTTGATAAAAAAAGATGCTAAATTACTCCAGGCCCAGAGCAAGCCTGCAGCTATTTGTCAGTGTTTTCTGTGAACATAAACCTCATGCTACCTGCTGTCTTGTGGGTAATTAAGTCTATTGTGTTCGACTAAGTAATCTCTTGCCTTCTGCCAGTATCCATGAAATTGTGGCAGGCTAATGCGTTAGTTTGAAAATAGAGAAACATTTTATACTCTTTACAGTTTTTAATAATTTTCACCAAGTGCAAGGTATCAGCTAGCTGTTAAAGGATGAAGGCAAGAAAGCAGGGATGAGAGATTTTACAATGTGTGAAAAGACTAAAATGGTGCTGGAGACCAAAGAAAACTTACTAATGACACCAAACTATGGCAGATGATCTGAAACTCCCAAGAGATCTCTGCAATTGCTGAGACTCCATGCCCTGTTGAAGGGAAAGTTCTGATCTCACACTCAAAGTGTTTGAAAGCACTGGAGAACTTAATCAAACTAAGACTGAAATAAAGTCCGAATGTGGCTGAATTGAATGTGAGATAGAGTCAGCCCCACAAACTACCAGTTCTCCATAATAAGTGCCATGCTTTTTTATGATAATAAATATTATTAATTTAATTAAGTCACATAGGCAAGAGAAGAGTCAACAAAGAATCAGAGATGGTCTAAAAGTTGAAATTATCAGGAAAATACTTTAACATTGATAAATATATTAATGCATAAAGGGCAAAATATAGATAATATTCATGTGCAGATAGAGGATGCTTTGAAAGGAGGGAAGTAGAAAATATGTACCCAATGAAAAAGAAAGAAATAGAAAAAGAAAGAAAAACAGGATTGTTTTGTTGTTAGCAGTAAATTGACACATTAGATGAAAAAGTCTATGCATATGAACAAAGGACCAATAGAAATTTTGAAAAACAAAATATCAATAGGCAAAAATGTAAAAAATATACGAATGTTTATTCGAGATATATAGTCAATAACAATTGATATATGTGCAATTTAGTACTCAATTAAGAGGAGAGACAGACTAGGGAGAATTCATTTTTTAAAAGATCGTGGAAGGGATTTTCCAAAACTCTGGAAACGTTTCTTTTAATTTTTTCAAATGGCACATGTTAACCATCTGACCTCTTTTTTAACTCTGCATGATATCCACTGATATTATTAAGTAACAATATTTAATTTGTTTTCAACATAACGAACATTATATATCAGATGTTTTACTTACGTATAGATAGTGAGACTATTTTTATTTTGTCAGTGTAGTCACATCACTTTCTTTCATCAAGATGATGCTGAAAGGAGCAATAAAAAAAAGCATATTGAAATGGAAAAATAAAATTATTATTAAGTAATAAAGGAACAGTATGCTTGATTGATAGGATAATATTCCTTAAGTGAGTTTTCTTAAGTTGGATATTCTAATAATCATCTCTTAAAATTATTGTAAAGATATAAAATTTCAATATTCTAATATAAATTTCAAGCTTAAGCCACATTTTTGTTATTTTACTTTTATCTAGATGCAGAATTTTATAGTTACTACATTAAATCATCCTTTTGAATATAGTGGCTAAATTCTTTAAAACCTTTCTTTAGAGTTCAAAGATCCCAGCAGAAAATTTGTGCATTCAATAATTATAGTGGAATATTCAGTCAGGGGATGTTTTTCTTAGGTCAAATTAACAATTACTTATACATTGAAGTGGCATCACCATCATAGAATAAAAGAATCCCTTAATTGCAGAAGGTAGGAAATATTACTTTGTCACCCAGTTTAGTAGCTAAAGCATAAATTTCTTTTCTAAAATAATACATATTGAGAATAAACTACATTCAAAGTACTATTCTGAACAGGTAAATAAAATATTTATAGCACAATAGTTGAGGAAACATTGATGACTCTCTGATGACCCTTTTTTACTTACTCGTTTTTTCTCCTCGAGTTTCAAAACCATACTACTCATCTACAGTTTCTCCTTTACTATTGTCCTCTCTGCTAAATATTGGAAAAAGGAAAGAGAATGATGTGCATGATGAGGAATCACCCAAAGTGAACCTAGATGGGACTTTAATTCCATGACTGACAAAGAAACCAGATTAGAGTTGCCAAAAGGAAATGAGGCAACCCTGATAGTTTATCTCACAGATTCTGCTAATACGAATAACAGAAAGTCTACACTAAAGATGTAAAAGAGTATCTATCATCATTTAAAGCATTTGTAAAAATAAAATAATAGATGTGGTTTACATATTAGACTGTAAATATTCACACTGTCTGTTAAAAGCAAACAATCATGGCCTGAGTTAATCACCCTACTTTTTGCCTGTTGAGGAGCTTCCAAACTGATAACCATATTGAACATCAAATTTAAGATTTAAAATTTAATTATGGTACTCCTACACTTAAATTCTGATTTGAGATCAAAATAAGGGTACAGCAATTTATAAATCTCCTAAAAGTAAAAGAAAATATATCGTAAGGAAATCATATATAAGTTGGGAAACAGGGGAAGGGAAAGAATATTTATTTTTGACACCTTCAGGGAAACAAATTTAGTTCTAAGAAAAGTTGTGCTGTAGCCTTTTCCAGTTAAACCCGGCAAATAAGAAAACAACTTTAATGAATTACCTTACTGTCCTTTCACAAATCAATCAATAACAGCATTTTCCCTCCAGAGATAATTAAATTTGATCTAATTAGATTGCTTTCACTTACAAACAAATCATGTAAATAAAGTTAATTTATTATCACACCTAGTCTACCTGTAGGAATTATTATAGTGTAATAATACAATTATTGTTGAAAAACTTACAACAAATTATGTATAGATGCCTGGTATTTTTTCATGAGGCAGGATTCTCTCTTTATTGGGAATCATAAATATTAAATATAGCTCATTTTCTGTCACACCATGTAAACTTGGGCAAGCACATTCAACTACATATCAAGAGAACATTCAAAATTAAATGTTGAATACAGCTGATATTTTGAATGCAAGGAAACTATGTATAAATATCTTATTGTATCTATTAACATACAATGCTTTATATTCACATGATGAAAGGCAAAGAATGCTATTAATATAATGTTACTTTTATAATCAAAAGGAAAGATGAATATACTTCAGTCGAAATATTTTGTATATGTTATTTGAAGCTTTCAAATATTCAGCAAATACTTCCTGAAATTTTATTCTACATTGTAATATGCTGGTTAATAGTTTATAGTGGTGGTGCTGTTTGATGCTGTTACATGGAACAGAGCAGAGTCCCAAACAGCCATCATTATTGTACTGTCATCCTGAATATGTGCCATGTACACATATTGCCTGAGGTATTATTTATTACTTTCAAATGAATTCATATATAACATATTTTTTCAACTTTTTTATTTATCTACATTTTACCATTTTCTTTCTTCAACATTTCTAAGAACTGCCTTCTGTAATAATTATCTTTCTTTTTGAAATACAGTTTAAAAGCTCTTTAAATGCGGGACTTTTATACAAAGATCTCTTAGGTTATTTACTTTTATTTCATTCTCATTTGGAAACTATAGTCAGCTATAGTTGTTATTTAATTTTTGCTTTCTCTAATGAAGAGTTTGTCCTGTATTCTATCTTTTCTATTGATTTTGAGTTTTGTTTACTATTCTTTTCATTTTTTTATAAGAAATCTGTTCTTTTTTTAATTTTTAGAAGATTGTTTTAAAATATTTTTTGTTTTTAAAATAATCTTTTAATATTTAGTATTTCAATGGATTACTTTGAGATCTGTTTGTCATTCTCAGTCAACGATAGTTATCTTTATTTGTGAAAAACTCAAATTTCATCTCATTATTGTCTTTTTCTAATTCCCTTTTTTAACCCTTCTAAAACTAGCTAATGCTCCTTTCTTAAATCAGTTATTCCTTCTCACTCTGTGCTTCCTGAGACCAAATCTTTTCTTTGTTATTCCAATCGTTTTTGTCACTATTATTCTTTCTGTGTAGTTACTTTAGATAACAATATTCCATGTATCATGATTTTGTATTATTTAAATATCATTTTCCCCTCCCTATTTCCTTTTTCTTTCTTTTTCTTTTCTCTTTTCTTTTCTTTTCTTTTCTTTTCTTTTCTTTTCTTTTCTTTTCTTTTCTTTTCTTTTCTTT
>NW_006436298.1:32092738-32106883 GCF_000325575.1 Pteropus alecto | reverse complement strand
TCCTTCCTTCCTTCCTTCCTTCCTTTCTTTCTTTCTTTCTTTCTTTCTTTCTTTCTTTCTTTCTTTCTTTCTTTCTTTCTTTCTTTCTTTTTCTCTCTATGTCTAGGTGTTCTTCTAGATGTGGTGGATACACAAATGTACAATACAGATATATTCCCTATTATCATAAAGGAGCAGAGCATGAACTAACAAACATGTAAATATAAAATATATATTGGGTGTACTACATATTATGTTATGAAAAAAGTAGTAAAACTGCTGCTGGATAGTATAGAGAGTGACTAGATGAGGGAAGAAATGTTATCTTGCATAAAGTAGTTATGAGAAAACTTTCCAATAGAATGAAAGAGGTCAGATCATGCAATATCTTGTAGATGTTGTCATAGAGTTTTATTTTATTCTATTTTTTTCATGGAGAAACTACAAGAGAGTCTTGAGCGTAGGGGTAACAGAATACAATTTAAGTTTTATACAGATCAATTTGGATGTTCTGGAGAAAATAAAATGAGGAAGAACTACAATAGTGAAAGCTATTAGAATAGCTATAAGGCTATTTTAGTAATGAGGTGAAAAATAATAGTGACTTAGATTAAGAGGAGTTGTAGAGGTGCTGAGAAGCATTTGGATATCTTCACTATATTCTGATGTGACAATGAATATAACTTGTTATATATTGGATATAGGGTGTAAAGAAAAATGTCAAAGGTGAGCCATAGGTTTTCACTATGAGCCACTAGATAAATTACGTTACATTTATTAAACTGGTAGATTATGGAAGGTGCAGGTATAAGGCATGGGATGGATGGCCATACTCATCATCTCAATTTACCCAGGAAAGGCCTGCATTCCAGCTGCTTTAACATTTGTCCTAGATTTAAAAATTTTTATAATGTATATTAATCATGTTTTCATTCAAATGAGCTAGAGTGAGTTTGATCTTTATTTTGTAAATGCAACTTCTGCAATAGTGTTGTCCAATAGTGTGCAAAATTTATGTGCATTTTCTTTGTAGTTATATGGTTTTGCTTCACATATTCTGAAGCTCTGTTAGTTCCACATACATTTGTGATTACTTATTTTCTTGATTAATTGATTCCTTTAAGGTTATGAAATTCTTTGATTTAGCCCTGGTAATATTCTTTTTTTCTGAAATATACTTTGATATTAATATAGCCACTCCTACTTTCTTTTGCTTAGTACTTACATGGTATAACTTTCTATTATTTACTTTTAACCTATGTATATCTTTATATTTAAAGTGGGTGTCTGTAGGCAACATATAGTTGAGTGCAATTTAAAAAATCCCATGTGACAATCTCTGTCTTTGAATTGGTGTGCTTATACCTTTTGCATTAATGTAATTATTGATATGATAGGATTTAAGTCTACCACTTTATTATATATTTTCTGATTATATTTTTTCCTCTACTCTTGCTTTTTATTGTCTTTATTAATTATGTTTTACTATCCCATTTTAATCTATTTACTGGCTTTTGACTCTGTCTCTGTTTAAATTTGTATGAGTCATTCTAGGAGAAAAATATATATATAGACACATGCAAACAGACATATATTTCGTCAATTTAGAGCTAATATTATAAAATCACAAATGAAACATAGAATCTGACAACATAGATCCCTCCCAAAACCATTTATTCTATGCTTGTCATACGTGTGATATCTATATACATTGAAAATTACCTACACAATTTTAGTTTTTTTCATTAGTCATACATACTTAGAGAACTTAAAAGGTCAACTGTTATATTTATCTAGATATTGACCATTTCTTTCTCATTCCTGAAGTTCCATGTTTTCCTTTGGAATCATTTGCCCTTTGACTTTAAAAACCTTCCGTTAGCATTTGTTTTAGAGCAGTTATACTGGTGATGAATCATCTTAGTGTTTCTTTATCTTTCTTTATCTTTATTTATTTATTCTTTATATCTAAAGAATATTTGCATTGGATATAAAAGTCTGGATTGACATTTCATCTAGTACTTTATAGATATTATTCCACTGTATTATGCCACCATGGCTTTTGTTGAAAAATCTATGATAATTTGAATCATCATTCCTTTATATGTAGTATGCCATTCTTCTTTTATTGTTTAAATTTTTTCTTTATATTTTATTTTTGCAATTTTATTACAATATATCTGAATGGATTTTTATTTTATTTATTTTATTTTTTTGGAGTTTATCCTCTATGGAGTCTGCTGAGCTTTTCAAATCATTCAATTTATGCTTTTCATGCCCTTGCAAGATGTTCAGTTTATTTCTTCAAATATATTTGATGCCAGTCACTTCTCCTGTCTCTCTGGGATTGCAATGACAAAAACACTAGACCTTTTGATATTTTTCTACAGTTGCTTGTGAATCTATTATTATTTTTTTCTTTTTGGTCATTTTTTTTTTCAATTCATTCTTCATATTTGTATTAGGTTTCTAAGCTTCTATAACAAAGTACCGCAAACTGTGTGGCTTAAAACAACGGACACTTATTCTCTCATGGTTTTGTAGCTAGAAGTCTGAAAGCAAGAAGTCATCAGGGTTATGCTCCCTTTGAGATACTGGGCAGCATCTTCCTTATTTCTCCATAGCGTCTGGTGGTATCCAGGAACCCTTGAGGTTCTTTGATTTGCAGCTGCATCATTACAATCTCTGTCTTTGTTATCACATGATATTCTTCCTGTGAGACTATTTCCCCTTCCTATAAGGATACCAATCATACTGGATTAAGGGTCTACCCTACCAGTATGACTCGTCTTAACAAATAACATCTGTGATAACTCCATTGCCAAATAAAGTCACATTCTAAAGTTCTGGGAAGAACACAAATCTGGGGGAGGGAGGAGTAAAGGATAGGCACTATATACCAGGACCAAATTATATATTTCTGTTGATCTATTGAATAGTTCACTGGTTCACTGTCTCTATTGTCATCTCCATTTGTATCCTGAGCCCATTACAGTAAATTTTTTATTTCAGATATTGTAATTTTCAGCTTAAAATGTACAATTTGTTGTTTGTTTGATTTTTAACTTTCTAATTTTTCTGCTAGGACTTTGTCACTTCCCAATTCATTTTAGCATTGTTCAGTTTTATGTTACAAAGGATAGTTGTGATAGCTGAATTAAAGATTTTTTTTTGCTAATTCCAATTTGGATTATGTAAAATGGTGCAGCATAACCATTTCAAGACAAATGCTAAAGGAAGTTCTTCAGGTTAAAGAGAAATAATGTAATCTAAGTGTTAGTGTCTTTTGATTGACTTTTAAGTATCATTCAGATTTTTCTCAATTCTTTGTGTGTCAGAAATTTTGGATTTTATCCTGGAAATTTTCAACATTACTTCCTGATAATCTAAGTTCTTTTATAATTCCACAGAAGATGTTATATTTGTTTTTCTTTGTTTTATTAAATGTTATGAACTAAATTGTGTCTCCCCAAAATTCATATAAAGTCTTAACTCCCAAAGTGACAATATTTGGCAATAGAGCCTTTGAGGAAGTAATTAAAATTAAGTTAGGCAATAAGAGTGGGGACCTAATTCAATGAGACTAGTAGTTTTATAAGAAAAAGGAGATAATACAGCTCTCTCCTTCCACAAATGCAGAGTGTAGATTTTGGGAACATGCTGCAAGAAGGTGGCTGTCTGAAAGCCAGAAAGAGACTTTGACGGAAACCAAACCAACTGGCATTTTGATCTTGGACTTCTAGCCTCCAAAAGTGTGAGGAAATAAATTTCTGTTGTTTCAACCTCCCAGTTTGTGGTATCTTATTATGGCAGATTCATACAGAAGTCAGTTAACTAATTTAGGGTAAGACTAAAAGTCTTATCTTCTATGAGTGCTGGTTCCACCGTCCGTTCATTTTTCAATTCCTTTGCTATGATGCTTGGATCTACCAACACATGCACCACTCAGAAGTTAGTCTGAGTTCCTTAAATTCCTAATAGCTTTATAATGCTTTTTTTTTTATATTTGGTAGGGGGGTGTCTGTTACACATGAGCACAGCTGGACATCAATTCGCAAGCAAAATTAAGGGATGCTATTATCTTTGAGATTTATCCCATACTTCCTGAAACCATTTTCTAGTTCCTCTGTTAAAAAAAGAAGAAGATCGTCAGTTTTAGCCTCTTCTACTGTTGTGTATTTCCATTTGCCCATGTCCAGATCAAAAAGGCACCACATTTCTTGGATAGAGGTCCCTTTCCACAATTTTCAAAGTCAGGAAAGGGATGTGGAGTACTTTTCATGTCCTATCTTTATAACCCACTCCTCAAAATCCCTCTTCTGCCTTTAAAACTCCTGTGGTTAGATTGGGTTCATCCTGATAATCTTCCTATTGTATAGTCAGCTGATAAGAAACCTTAACACAATTTATAAGTTTAATTGCCTTTTGTTAGATAAGTAACATATTCACAAGTTCCAAGGATTAGGATATGAACATCTTTGGGGAACTGAAATCTTTGGGGAAATGTAAGATTTTAAAATTTATATTCTAGCATCATAAGAACTAGGTTTTATTGAGGCAAAAGACAGGTAATTCAGTGACTAGCCTACACTTTGATAATCTTTTGACACACCTATGTCCTAGGTGGTACAGAAAACAGAGAAATAAATAATATAAATGTTAGGCAGATAGTTTGTGAAGAGCTTCCCAGAAGAAGCTGTAGCTGAACTGAGTTTTGAAGGATGAGCTATAGTCATAAAGAAAAGTAAACTCTGATACTTTATTCAGAGCAGTGACTGAATTATATATATTTTATAAGATATTCTATTTTCTACAACTATGACTATTAGTAACAGTGTGATAGTTCTAGAAAGAAGCAGGAAAATTAATTATTTAAATTGATGTAAAAAAGTAATGTAAGTTTTAAAAAAGTAATAGTAGTAGCAGAAATAGACAGAAAGGAAAAACACTTCTATGTATTGAGGGTTGATTGATATCAGTGGCTACAGATATAAGGAAACAAAGAAAAAGGGTCTGTGGATCCTAGTGTAAATACAAAGATTAGAGTTAACCATATTGAGAATAGTTATTGAAATGATTAGACAAAAGTTAGATCAAAAATATGTTGAAGAATAAAAGAAAAAGTAGTGAGCAAAAAAATGTCGTTACTGCAGTAAAAGTAAGGCAAGTAAGTGTTATAACAAAAACAAGATATACAATTAGCTGTTGTGTACTAAACAGATGAAGCAATAAAATGGAAAAATTGGAGTACACAGGAAGAAGCAGGCATAAAAGAGTGCAAATGTATACAATTTAAGTTCAAATGCTATTTCTATGTTGATCTGATAGTGCATTTCTGGATGCATGCACATTGTTAAATGGGCAGTTATACATAGGAAGATTAGATATATTTTTAATTAAGAGGACTTTTGGTCAGTGTCTTGCAGTGAATGCTAATGAGGCACATTGCATACATTGAGACTAATTTTCATTTGTGCATCAACCCTGTTAATAATAGTATCTAATTAAGACATTCATTAAAAGTCTATAATGTTAATGGGAAAAAATCCAATAGAACTCCATTAGGTTCTCCTTGTTACCTTAAAATTATACAAGTTTAACAAATGCCTTAATTTGTTGGTAAAGGAAAGGAATATTACACAATTTAATTTAGGATTATTTAATGTAGAGAATATAATTTTCCAGAGCTAATGCTTAATTATATATATGAGATATATATATATACACACATATATATATACATATATATATCAAATATATAATATAGATGTATATTTAAATATCTTTGATTTTATTTTATTATATATCAGTAAAATAAGTTTTGGTGGAAGATGTGAAAATGTGATGTGTAAAATAAAATTCTAGACAGACATAAAGTCTTTATAGTAGTTCGCATGTGAGTAAAATACCCATTTTTTTTTTTCTTCAGAACTGGAAGTTCAAGTTGATAATAGAAATTTGCTTAGTTTTCAAAAAGACTGTTGACATCATGTTACATTAGAACAAAGAAGAAAGAACAAAGCAAAAATTATGTTGAGATAAAAGACTAGGTTTTCATGCAGTGGGTACAAACATAATGCTTCCAGTTCCAGTTGCAGCTGTGGTTACATTTTTTTTTTTCTTTATTTGAAGCTTAAGTTTCATTGTTTTGTTTTTTGTTTTTGACATATTTTGCTTTTCCTCTAAAGGAGTATTTTGATTAACATTTTATGGTTAACAATAACATTAAGTGTATTTACCTCCAAATAGCCCATAAAAAAAGACCTGACAAGTGTTGTATCACTCAAAATTGAAGAATTTCGAAAAGATTTACTCCAAGGAACCTGATAATTCAATACATATTGAAGGTTATAATACTACTTCTACATAAGTTCTGAATGCTAAAAATTAATCAAAACAAATGACCTTAGGAACTTGCCATTTCCCTTTATATTCAGATGCTATAAAAAGTCTTAGGAAAATGCTTTACGGGATATCTATTCAAAGTCCAAGTAGTTCCTATAATCTGATGCCATTCTGGATCATCAGTCTGGGAATCGTGGCTGGATAACTATAAAACAGAAATAGCAAGGTTTTTTTTTTTAAGTTTGTGCTGAAGATTTACCTCAGTTATGTTTCCTTAGAAGCAGAGGCTGAGATGG
This sequence comes from Pteropus alecto, assembly GCF_000325575.1. Taxonomy (NCBI): domain Eukaryota; kingdom Metazoa; phylum Chordata; class Mammalia; order Chiroptera; family Pteropodidae; genus Pteropus; species Pteropus alecto. The sequence goes on along the minus strand of NW_006436298.1, from coordinate 32,100,263 downwards.
AGATTCTTGGTCAAATGCTCTACTTTCAGGAATGTTCTCACTAGAAGCAGGACGGAGGAAAGGGGGAAAATATTATAAGAATGCTCTTTTAACTAGAGACCAGCTTCAGTTTGATCATACAGAGAAATGCTGAAGTATGATTTACATCACAGAGTTAGTGTTGCCTTGAAGCAAGGGGAGAACCTTTGTACCCTTACATTTGGTTAGTTGGCTGAGGCCTGCCCCAGAGCAAGAGGAGGAAGCCCCAAGGCCTCAGACTGGCAGCACTCATTCCCCCAAGGGCCATTCACTGAGTGAGGGGTAACTCTGAGTCATCCCAAACACTCATAATAGCTGGGAAAGCATTTCTGGGTGTTTATTGCTTTGCATAGTAATTCTTCTTTACCTACTCAAAAGTTCTTTTAGTTCTTAGCTTTGCCTAGTCTTTCTGAATTAACTAGAACTTGTATTTGAATGTTTGTAAGTATTAGTAGTTGATTTTCAAACTACTTCACATGCATATCGTTTTTTCCTTTTAATGAAATTAAAAATATGGTATAGTCTCAGATTGGATCTTTTATGATTTTTTATCCCAAAATGCCTACTTCAGAGTTTATTAATCAAAGAAATAAACATGTGACTCAACCACAGTTTCTGAGTAAAATGTCAGAATAGTTTTACAGACTAGAAATAATAAAACTGCCAAGCACATTGCTATAGCTCTTTCATTTTGTTAAAATTTTACTAAAATATGTGCCAAAGAATGCAAATGTGGCAGAAAAATTAAAACAAACATGAAAAAATAAATATATCACAATATATTTTTTCTCCAAGTCAACTAAATACTCTATATAAAAGAGAGTATTTTGTAAACTGACTATACGCTAGAGTACTTTCATTTTTTACATAAATATGTAGTATTGATCCTAGTTTATCACAATTTCTGGCAAAGCTTTTTCCAGGAGGGTTTTTTGAGACAAGCTACATCCCCTGCTGCTGTAATTTGTCCATTTGTATATAGCTGATACGAATTACTTTTATTTTGTAGGGTATATTTGAGCTTTTGAAAGCATCACTAATCTTCTTATTTGCCTCAGGGACTTGATATTGTTTTTGATTTACTATCTGGGTGGGCATTTATGTGTATGGGAGAGCAGTGGCAGCATGTATAAGACAATATGCAAAGTAATTTATAACCTAAAAAATTTATTGAAACATATGCCAATTGAAAACAAACACACAATAATTACAAAGTCATACACAGGAACAGGCAACAGTTTAAAGAGTGGAGGATCCATGGAGAAGGTGGAGAATGACAATGGATGTTCAAAGGGTAGTAGAACTTGGACAAAAGAGAAACATGGGAGATTTCTAAAATATGTAGATAAAACGATGGTAAGTATATGGGAGCAGGGATGTGAAATGCATGTGTTGTGAACAATAGGCTGGAGTTGGGTCCTGTCATATAGAAAGAGAAAAAAATAAAAGTAGGAAGAGGATTGTAGTGGATCTTACATAACGAGCTAAATAAATTATTCTCTTTTAGAGAGCAATGATATTCAATAATCCTGTGAAATAAAGAATGACACAAACAGAGCTGCACTTGTGAAAAGGAACATGACTACAGCATACTGAATGATATTTACATGGTAAAGAAATGATTCAGAGAGGCAAGTTAAAAAGCAAATTTAATGTGGTCCTGAAATAAATACTCTAAAAAAAAATAGTAAAGATTTAATTTTATAATTGCTATTGAAAAAAATTTGCAGATGTTCCAGTCACGTGGCATACAGATTTCATTACAACCACATCACAGATGTCACTGACAGGCTAAATCCCACCTCTTCCTCCAAGGAAATAAAGAAGAAAGGGTGTACATATGTGCTGGATGCAAATATCTCTGCCGTTCCTCAGACTGACACAAAGAAACATATGTGCATATAAGCTATTGGTAAGATTTCCATTCCCTTATTTCAAAATAATTTTGAGGTCAAAAAGATTATTTCTGTGATAACAAAACTGAACCACCTTGACATTTAGGATGGAAATATATACGTAGTGCTTTTTTCATTCCATATTTCATGGAGATCACAGAATCAAAGAATTGGTACAGACTGGTGCCAGAAAATGGAAAATAGAATTTCATACAATGCCAAAACAGGAAACGCAGACATCAAGTGGCTGCATCATGGAGATTGTAGAACAAAGCAGCTTCAGTAGGAATTGAATTGTTTTGGTTCAGTGTGTCCTTGTACTTACCATTCCCATTTCTTTAGCATATAAATAAGACTGTGAACACTAAGGGCAAAAATGGTGTCTTTGCAACCATAATATTATGCACTATAGACAGAGTGTATTCTATATTAAATTATTAATATTTAATTGAAAAACTCAAAGAAAGGAACAAAAGGAAGCTATCTGAAGTTTATATAGGGATTGGGCTCCTAAAAGTCACATAAGTCAGTGACTTAGAACATAAATGCATGGTTCTCATTAAAGTAACAAAAATTAATTCATTTGCTTATTCAACAATTGTATATTAAGTACATGCTTAGCCACTTGGCTAAATATTGCTAATATAAAATTGTAAAGATATTATCTCAGCTTTTAAAACTGCACATTTTAGAGTTGAGGGGAGAGGAAAACATGTCAACAATTCAATCAACATAGTCTGTCAAATTCACATTATAATAAATGTGTAATTGATATGCAATGGACAAAGAGAGGAAGGTACTTTTTTCTGCTGTGTCAAACGCAGAGATCTCTACTGAAAAGTCAGTGGCAATGTTATTCTTGAAAGCTTGTGGAATACCACAGGTAGAACTAGATGGGAAGGAATCGGAAAAGGACACACTAGACAAAGGAAAGATCATATGCAATGGCTTGGATAATTAAATATAATAACATATTTGTGCAAAAGTAATTTGTTATGACTGAGTGAAAGGAAAACTGACAGAAGCTTAGGCCAGATAATAATAGTCTTATAGACAAAGGAGAATGAGGAATCATTGGAAAGTTTTCTGCAGTGGAGAATTGTGATACCAGATATTTTCAAATTTTATCTTTAAATAGTATTATGTCATATTGCATAAACCCCATCCAAATATTTTCCTTTTCTTTAGCCAAAATAGAGCTAATTACACTGTGTTTTATTCTCCTTCTAATTACTATTTAATTATATTTTTTATGGTTTTTCAGTCATAAAGTCATCATCATAAGATAGGTGCTCCATTTCCAGGGTATAAAATTAGTGCGTGCATACATCAGACTTAGGTAAATATCCTGTTACATTTGGTCATATTTCTAGTTCTAACCAATATATTTTCTCCTCTGAATTCTTCCATGAACAGTACTGTCCACTTAACGGAAAAAAAAAAAAAAATTAGTATGTTGTGAACTACTTAAATACGTCTGCTTTCTGTAGAATCTCTTTTACCCCAGCAAATAGGTTCACAGATATATTCATACTATTGCCAAATTGTAGCAAAAAATACTATTTCTTCATTTTCTTAAAATTATTCTATTTATTTAGTAGAAGAAAATATAAATTTTGGTTGACCGCAGTAGTTTTAGTTTGATCCTACAATTTGAGCAGTCTTTTTAAGTAACGCTTTTAGGGTAATGCCTAGCATATAAGAACCACTCTCTTTTCCTTCTCTTCTCCAAGTTTATGCTCTCCCATGGGTCCTATTGGTTGAGGGAAAGAAAGTTCCTCTGATTTGGACTTGATATTCTTGAGCTGCTTTCAGTCCTATTATATTGTGACTAGTTTTTTTTTCCCCTGAGAATTAGGTCAAAATTAGCTTGTAATGTTTGAGGCAAAAGGTCTAAGCTCTCTCTCTCTCTCTCTGCCTAGTACTGCAGCCTCCTGGGAAGGCTTTGGTCCAGCTTTACTTTAGCTTATGCTACTAGTGCTGTGGACTTCTTTAAGTTCTAACCTTAAATTTGCAGAGTACCCAGCCTAGGTTGTCTGCTCTGCCAGGCTCTATTACATCACCACTTTGTACCTTGTAGTGGAAATTCCCTTCTGGCAAGTTATCTGGTTAGAAACCCTCAGCTAAATATCATACCTCCCACAGAGACAATCAATAACTCCCTGGTCTCTTCTATGACCCATGAGAACTAGAGGAAAAGAAAAACTCAGGACTTCCTAGGTTTTGTAGGGTATATCAACTATTTTACTTTGATGTCCCATCATTTAGGCTAGCCTGGGGAGCATGTAATATGATCTCTTTCAAGAGACTCAAATATAATAAATTCAGAAAAATGCCCCAGCACTTAGTATTTTTCTTAAAGTAACCCTAACATACCTTTACCACGTTGCACTGAAGACCAACAAACAGAGATCTCTGCCATATGTCTTTCTTTCTCATATAATTACCTCTTGTTAAAAGGGAAATTCTTTGTTCTTCTTTCCATTCTTAATTGGGAATAATCCATTTTATATCCCCTTCCCCTAGAACAGATGACCCTTATACTATGATCCTTATACTATGGACACAAAGTCTATACTTTCTACATTGAAGCTGAAAGTTGATCTTGGTCATACAATGTTGATAATTGATGAGATGAATGACTTCAGAATCATTTCTCTCTGTGTAAGTGTAGTCTTTAAGCTTGTGGTGGTGCTATAAAATAGGATTTTAGATATAAGCATTTACATATTAAAATTTTAAACCATATTAAAGGTATTAAAATTCTATTTTGTATCATAATTTTAATATTTTTTCTTAATTCCTATTAAAATAACTTTAAGATAATATCTTTCTCTCTGCCCAAACTCTCTCCTTAAAAACAAACAAACAGACAAACCAAAACTTAGAAATCTCAGATAATTAGATGTCTCAGGCTAGCTAGATAAAACATAATCTGCAAAGATTTATTAACATTTCTCAAATTATTAGCTATAGTTTTACATTTAAACTCTGTTATCTGCTCACATCCTTGATTAGTCCAAATTATTTTTATGGTATGAGCATTAAAACAGTATTTTCAGCCTGATTTTCCCTATCTAATGAAAGTATTTATCAAACCGTTTTCTTATGGTTCAGATATTCTTTACTTATGAGTTTATGTATGGATTTTGGTTAAGAATCTTCAAAATATGAGTGAAGTTATGGCGTATGTGCATTCATTAATTGTTTTCTGAACAAGAGTGATGCTTTCATCAGTATCTCACAGAAAACTGACACAGAAAATATTAAGAATCTTTTCATTGAATAGAATAGGGAAAAATAAGAAAAAATAGAAAGTCTTAAAATAAGTAAGAAAATGAGGGGTAAATACTCATTAAGACATTAAAATGGGCAAGGTATAGGTATGTTGACATGATTGTTTTTATGACAATCGTTACTACCTGTCTTTATGTTTGAATTTTTCCCTTGTACTAATGCACTGCTCTTTTTCATCTCATTTACCTTCTCCTCAATGTCCATTTATTGCTTTCTCTAATTCACTTCCAGTTTAGCTATTGGAGAAATCATAAATGCAAATCTGATCACATCATTCTTTCATTCAAAGTACTCTGATGGCTTCCCATTGTACTTAGAAAAAAACGCAAAAAGTTTTTAGCATAGAATTCAAGTTTCTTTATGATTTGGCTACTAAATTCCCCAGTCTCATCAAGTGCTATTTTCTGTCCCGATGTAGACTTCTTTTATATCCCTTTAAGTTTATTCATTCCTTTAGGGCCATTTTACATGTTGTTCCTTCTGCCTACAATTCAGACTGCCCCATTCCTATTCATCTTTTAGGTCTCATTCTAAATGTCACTTCATAGGAGATTGGTTATGTCCCCAACCAGATTATAATCTCATTAAAGCAAGAAATCTATAAATCTTATTATATTATCATATTCTCAATACTTGCTTGGTATTTCACAAGGTTTTCTACAATAATTGAATAAGACAATATAAGGGTAAAGTTTGAAAGCCAAACAAAGTAGCTAGAGATATTTGTATTTTTAATGTTAACAACTATTTTATCATGATTTATTTTTTATTACATCTTCTTCACTCTATATTGCTACAGTCATTTTTTTTTAATGCTAAATTAGTACCAGTTAGTTATTCTTATTATCAGCATCCGGGAGATAATGGATTGATGCAATAACAGAGGGATAAATAATAAAATTTTAATAAAATAATTGATTACAATAGTGTGGGACAGTTTAATGGAAATCAAGAATTATAGAACACTCTCAGGGTAATGATAGAGAAAACCTATGATTACATCATCTCATGAAGAAGCAAGGAGAAGCATGAGTTACCAAAACTCCTGGAAAGCTAGTAACTGTTCAGAAAGGAGTATGTATACAGAACCTATGTACTTAAATAGAGGAATGCAGTCACTGACAACCTAGAGTGGGTCAGATGGGAGAGAACTAAGACAAACATATTTTAGGCTTCACTGTCTTCATGACTTTGGTTCTCCTGTTGGTGCCTCTCATTAGTTATCCCCAATCAAAGTCGGAGAGAAAGGGAATCCTATTGACAGAGTGTTACAAGTTTCAAGAATCTAGACCACAGAGCCTGACAGAAAAGGGTGAAGAGTGAATCTGTAGGATAAAAAGTAACTAGGATGTAAATAGAGGATCAAAGAGAATGATAAATCAATTTGACCTTGTGGGAATGTCTTGACATGGCTAAGTTGTTAGTTTTTGATATTTGTTAACAAATAATCCCAATTAGTGACTCCTGTCACTATTTTCTTCATTCAATATTTTGTTTTCTGTTATATGCTTGCAGAAAAAAAAGATTATATCTTGTTTCTGTATAGCTAAATTTAATCTATATAACCTCAAAATTTTATTTTAATTTTATGATATGTGTGTAAGCATTGAATCTATTGTTAGTATTTTTTGAACCTTACACTGATTGATTTATACATAGCCAAAAAAATGACTATTATTAAGATGAATGAAAATGCCAATTTAGATACTTATTTGATATTGTTTTGTGTAACTGTTGCCAAATATGATGCCATTTGTAATTTGATTACATATTCTTCTTATTAAATATCTGAATTTTTATTCAAAAATTTTATTTATAATACAATTATTCTAACTAATGAAAGTTTAAAAAAGAAAATAGTTATTATAGAAAAAGACTAAAATATAGGTATGTTGAAATTAGTATCTTGCAGGCCTTTTTCCATGCACTTAGTGTTGTTTTCTATATTTATCACTGAAAAATCACCAACTATAGAATTATTATTTAAATCTATTCTATAACAATATGATTATATCTGCATTATTCCTATTTAGACTCTGCTCCGTAAATACCTTAATTAAGATTCAATTTAGCTCACCACGCCAGAGAAAAACTATTGCTTTAGTTTTTATTTTACATTTGTTAGATATAAGAGAGGAAATCCTTGACACTGAAGATTCTTAAAAGTATTTATTTTTTTAATTTCTTGTCTAAAATGGTGTATTTGTATTCTAACAAATCTTCGATTTTGCTGTTCTTGAATATAACTAAGTTTACTGTTCACAGAGTGATTTACTGCAATATAATCAGATTATGTTATTTCTGTGGTTAAAAAA
>NW_006436298.1:32061870-32089926 GCF_000325575.1 Pteropus alecto | reverse complement strand
ATGCGCATCTCCAGAATTTTCAGGGCTAAATATAAACTCTTCAAATTGATAGCATAGGCATCATTGCTTACTGTATTGTATACTACACGACAGAATGTAATTACTCAAATAGTTATTTTATAAATAAATGATTGTTATTAACAGGAGATATATATATTTAAAAATGCATCTCCAGAATTTTCAGGGCTAAATATAAACTCTTCAAATTGATAGCATAGGCATCATTGCTTACTGTATTGTATACTACACGACAGAATGTAATTACTCAAATAGTTATTTTATAAATAAATGATTGATTTATTAACAGGAGACAAATAAGATAAAACAGTTCCCATAAGATAAATTTATAGTTATATGCTGACTGGATTGGAAGAAAAGTGGACCATGTAGTGGACCATATTTGAAATGACCACATTAATTAGGTTTAGAGTTAAAGAAATTCTAGAGAGTTAAAGATGTGAAAGACAGCAACATTTCAAGAAATACTTCAAAGGAAGTACTAAAAAGCCTTAGTGTTTAATTGAATAAGAGAGGGCCACCTGGGAGAAAATTCTAAGATAATCTTAATTTTTCAGTTCTGGGATTTAGGAAATATTGTTAGGAAAAAGAGATTTAGAATTCAAGTGGAAAATCTTTTATGGAACAACATAGCCATGTTTTAGATGATCTTATTTTAAGATGAAAATGAGGCATTCAAGTGGAAATTCACTCTAGTGATTTAGAAATATAAAACTAGAGCTTGAGGTCAGACCTAGAATATAGAAGTTAGCATAGAAGTAATAACATTCAACTAAAGTAACAAAAAGGGGCTATTTCTATGACATTATAAGAATAGAGATAAAAACTGAGTGAGAAGAACTAAGCCACATTTTCATTCTTTTTTATACTGTTCTTCTTTTGAAACTTCAAAACCCACATCAAATATGTAAAATCTTTAAATTTTGTTCTGTTTTTCACTAAACGATAATAGATGATGTTGCTAGATAGATAGATAGATAGATAGACAGACAGACAGACAGACAGATAGATAGATGATAGCTGATAGACTTTCTCATTTATATTCCCATAAACCTTGTTTCTTCAATTAAATGCTTATTCAAATTCATATATAACTTTTTTGCACATCTCCTTGCGATTTTATCCTAATTGTAAGTTAACTGCCAGAGTTTGTGGCGTCTGGACCCTGTCTTATCCATATTTATCCCACCACTCAAGTACTAATTGACATAGTTTCTTAAATGAGAAATATCCTTTTTTAAAATTTGAGTATACTCACCAATGAATATCATAATAAGAAGACTCTCCCATTCCCACACGCATGCATATATATTAATGGGAATTTGTGATAAGATCTCACTGTCAGTCATGTTCACTCAAAATTATCCAATTATATCACTTACCAGGTATATTGATCTCTTATGTTCTTAAATGACAATGTCTCTCCTGTATTCCTAAACCTATGTTCTTCCTTTTTAACTTAATTGCAGCTGATGAACTTTGTCTGAAATAGAACCATCAGACAGAAGCTACCTTATCCTCCCACAAATAAATTTGCTAGTCTATTTCTCTAATTTCTCCATTTCCTTAGGTTACTATAGAATGTTTCTGTTCCTCTAGCAAAAGCTCGCCATTCTGAATCTTAACCAATCACACCTCAAGCACTTTCCCCTTTGTCTAACTCATGAATTACTCACTTTCTATTTGATCATCCCTGATCAAACATGGTATTTTTTATCTTAAAAACGTAAGATTCTCCATTGGTCCTACATGCTCCTCCAGCTACCATAGCAGATCTCTGCTCCATAACCAAGATTTGTAAAAGAACTGAATAAATTTTTTGCATTTCATTGGATTCTTCAATTGGATTATATTACAATAAACTTGTGGCAATATTTATAGTAAATATCTCAATAGCTACCTCTTTTATTTAACCTCTCAGGAGGAATCAGTGTAATTCACCTCTTGTTCCTTTTCAAAATTTATTCTCCTCTTGCCTTCTGTGAAGCCACACACTTCTAGATTTTCTTCTACCTCACAGTATACACTTACTCATTCTCTGCTGGCTGTTCCTTTCTTGGTCTTGACCTCTAAATGTCAGAATGCCCTAGAATTTTGTCCTATGCTTTCTTCTTGTTTCCTTTCTTTATGTGACATCATTTGATTTGAAAGTATTAAATAAAATCCATTTGCCATGATTTCCACATACATCTGAAGCTCGGGACACACCAATTAACTACAGACTGTTATCTCTAATTGCCTAACTGATCTGCCCATTAAGATTAAAAATAACTTCTCAAACTTAATAAAACTCAATATTTCTTTACATATCTGCTTCCTCCACAGTCTCCCCACCTCAGCCAAAGTTGCTATCATTTACCAAATTTTCTTTGAAGAAAGAATTTATAAGATATTCCTGATCTTTGATTTTCCCTAATTTCCTACATTTGCTACAATTCCTATTGATTATTTTCCCAAAACATATAATAAATCAGTCCAAACTATTTGCCTTGGTTTATAGGCATTGCCTACCTCAATCATTTTGCTTCAGTTACACAGCTTCTTTCTGTTTCTCCATTAAACCAAATTAGTTTTTAAGAAACGTTTATACTAGCTGTTTTTCTGTCTATCTGTAATGTTCTTAGTCTTGTTATTTGCTTAACCATCACTTAACTGATATTCAGATCTTAAACTAAGCTCTACCCTAACATAACTAATTTAACTTAAATTGAACCAGAAAGAGATTGACAAAGATCCGACTTTAGACAGGCTCTTCTGAGCTCTCCTCTAGACTAGGCCTTGACATTGGCCTCTGTCCTTGCCTGGCCTGCCTAACCTAGTTTTAGCAAGAATCCTGCTAAGCCACTTTAGACAGAATCCCCCACCCATGATATTTGATCACCTTGTATTGCTTTTAGCAAGAATCCTGTAGGGTCAGTATAGCAAAAATCCCCTTACCTTCGATGTCTTCTCTTAGTAATTTTCTATCCACTGATCCCTTCATTCTGCTCATTGGCTATAAATCCCAATTGTTCTTTTTGTATTCCAAGTTGTGCCTGATCTCTCTTCTCTATTGCAATATTCTTATTGAATATCTTGAATAAGGTCTTTCTTACTGTTTTAAAAATGTCAGACTATTTTTTTATCTTTAACAAGGTTTAACCACATAATTCAATCTAAAGTAGTCAAGTAGTTACTATCATTCTTTTCAGGTTAATTTATTTCTCTATATAGCACTTACAATGCCAGGTAGTTTAATATTTTTTGCTACATTTCTATTCTTTCCTTTATTTCTTCCTTATTTTATTCTTTTCCTCCTCCTTCTCCTTTCCCTCTTCTTCCTCCTCCCCCCTCCTCCCCCTCCTCTTTCTCTTCCTCCACCTCCTCCTTCTCCTCCTCCTTTTTTCTTTCTTCATTGCCACTCTCTACCATAATGTAAGCTTTATGTAAGCATGTATGTTGTCCCTCTTTTAGTAACTGTATCCTCAGTGGACGAGGAGCAATTGCCATAGAGCAGGCTAATAAACACTTGTTTAATCACTCATTGAATCATTACAAAATCTAAGTACATTAAAATAGGAATGAAGATGGAAGAACTAAAATTTAGAATAAAAATAAAGAGATATTTGTCCACAGGAGGATAGTACTACACAGATCATTATAAAAGATATGATCGACAAGAGGGGGTGTATTATGGATTTAGGGTAAATATTTACTGAATAAAAACAAATAAGATCATGTTAGAAGAAATAGATATAGCTAATTAATTACTCTCCAAATTAATCTAACCTCTCCTAATGCTATTCAAATTCACACCTTATATTTAACAACATTAAATATGCTTTTTTCTTTCCTCACTTCTTACAAAGAGTTAATACAAATAATGTTTGCTCCAAGATTTTTAGTATATGTTAAAAATATTCAGTTTAGAATCATTTTATGAATGATTTTGTTAGTTGCTGTTTCAGATAGAGTAGCAAAGAGAGAGCAACTAATAGATCAAATACAAGCACAGTGGTATCTGCTTCTTACTGGAGTCACCAAAAATCCATGTTTCTCTTTTCAGTTTTTATGTACGCAAATACAATTTTCTATGTTCTCCACAGTGATTAAGCTCTGGGGATTAATTTATTTATGAATCTGTTATGATAAACTGTATAGCAATGTATTGATATAACATGAAAGTGCAATGAGAGTACAGAAATATGTTTTCTTTGCCCCATAATAAAATCTAGTTAGGAAAGATACTACTTTGGAACTTTCATTTTAAAGCCAGATTTAGAGTAAATTACAATAGACTATGATAGTCTGATGCATCTAGCTCCATCACAAGCCACAACCTAAATCTGAAGAGGTAAAATTAATAATAATAATAATAATAATAATAACAACAACAACAGCAGCAGGAGCAACAATGACAATGATGACAATAATAATAACCCTATTGACCAGAATGTAAGTTTTCAAACATAAAGGATAATTTATTTTTAAGTGTGATAAGAGAGAGAACAAATTATCCAGAGTATAATATGTAAATTTACACTTAGAAGTCAGTCTGTGTGTAGAAACTTGAAGTGCAATTATACTTACTGAGTTTGTTTGGTTTAATAGACTGACATCTACATGTCTGAATAACTGCTCAAAATGAGAATAATCTTAGAGGGTAAATATGTACTGAAATGCCCATGTGATTTAGTCAGAACTATGTCATGTTTGAAATACATGTCATTGGTGATTTTTTTTTTTTATTTTTGAGGATTAACTATGCCTTTCAAAAAGTAACAAGGAAGAGAAGAGAGTGTACCTTAGATGTCCTATGAGTTCCAGACAGATTTCCCTGGTGGAGAGAATGAGAATAAAAAACAGAGAGTGGTTCAAAGTGTTCCTGTTGATTTGCTAAAATCTGGAGTGTGCTGCTGTTGTTGCCCTGCTTTGTTTCATTTTGATTCCATAAAACATTTAGTTTCCTATTTTCAAGACATTCAGAGGTCATGTACTTGTCAAGTGTAATATCATCAAGTAATGATGCTGTGAACTTTTGTTTCTGTTGCTTTAGCAAAATATTGTGTATCTATTTCTTGAGGGAGAAAGTTTTATTCAAAATCTTTTTCCAAAAAAACTATGGCTAATTTAAAAGACTCAAGTTTCTTTTCTTCTATGACAAGAAAATATAAAGCAAAAAGCCCTCATCTTTCTTCTATCATCTACTCTTTTGCTGTTGCAATGAAGCAATCATTTTAAGCAATGCCATGACAGTAAAGTCGGTAGTCCAACAGCATCATTGTTTAATGTCAGGTTGCACCGAAATGTGGCAAGTTTAATGGAGATCTTTATGAGATATTAATCTTTTTTAGCACTATCTTACTGAACTGGTAGACTCCTCAGTCAGTCTTTCTTTAAGAGTAATCCCCTAAAGTCTGACTGAATGTGTCTGAATCTGAACTAACCAAATTTGTGGGAATATACAATGGACCCAGGAGCCTCAACAGAACATGGTCATAATTTCCAATAAAAATATGTAACCACTTTATACATATCTATTATTATTTTAAACATATTTATTGAGTATGTACTATAGTCCACGTGGAGAAATATACCAGGGTAAAAGTAATCAAGGCACTTGCTCACATAGTGCTTACAATCTAACACGGAAGAGACAGAAAAATAAATTATTAAACAAATATGATAATTTTCAATGGTATTAAGTGTTATAAAGGTATCAAACAGAATTGACAGGGTGAGAAGGGATAAATAGGGTCAGCTACTTTAGATACACTGACAATTTCAGGCAAGGTGATATCTCTGAGGAGGTAACATTTGATCAGATTTGAATGAAAAAAAACTGACCATGTGAAAACTTGAGACCAGAAAATTTATATAAAGAGAATGGCAATTGTGAAAATCATAATGCAAGGAAGAGCTGGGCATTTTATAGATTATAAGAAAAAGAAAAGGCTAATGTTGATGTACTATAGTATACCAAGAGAGGTGTGGCAGGTAACAAGGTTTGAAAGGAAATCAGAATCCAAGTCATGTAGCCTCATGCATGCTATGTAAGGAAATTGGAATTTTATTCTATGTACAAAGGGAACCCATTAAGGCACTATAAATAGTAGAATGACATGACCTTAGGTAAGTTTTTAAGAGATTCACTTTTATTTTTCTCTTCTTTATTTCCTCTCTTTTATTTTTTCTATTTCTCTTACTTTCTCAGCCCTTGTTTAGTGTGCTTGTGTGTGCATGTTTGTACACACATATAAAATCAACCTTAAAATAATCCATAGACCTGTGAAGTCCAGCCATGTTGAACACTAAGGGACTCATCAACATTTTCTTTCAGTTAATGATGTGATGCATCCCATATGGTAAGTTAACCCACTCCCAGATGTCCTCCATATTAAGCAATCACAGATCTAATGAATTGTAACTTGGTAAGGTGTGTTTTTAAGATTAGCGAAGTAAATGGAGTGTCAGAGAGATTTAGTTAGGAGGTGGAAAACATATGTTTATTTTAGGGTCACTTTTGAATATGTGTGAGGTCAATAGAACCTCCAAATATATTTTAAAATCTGTTTTTGTTGGTAGAATTTTGTAGCTATGTCATTTTTTCATAGATTCTTTACTGCCCCACAAGTATAGATTGCCATGTTACAATATCTCCCTTTTTGGTAGTAGTAAATATTCATTTTAAAACCTTCTTTAATCAACTTTCCAAAGTTTATTAACTCTAAATATGAATGTTTCAGTTTCATAAACCTCCAATGTTGCAAATGTATGTTTATACATGTATGTGTGCATGTTTGAATCATTGTGATTCAATTAAATACACATAGAAAAATTCAAAGTGCATAAATGTTATGCTTCATTAGAAAATCAAGGGCTAGAGGATATCTTCTTAGTTTTTAATGAGAAGTTAACAGTGGCTCCAAACCTCACTCCTAGAGCTAGAGAAGACCTATAGGGAAATCTGGATCACCATTGTCTACTGAGTCGATCCTCCTTTGGAGAACCTGAGGCCTTTCTACTTTATCTTTCTCATTCATCACATTTGGGGAAAAGATTCAAGGGTCCAGTGACAAACAGGGATTAAAAACATTGCTTAAACTTTCTTGGTTTGTTTTTCTAGTTGTAGACTTCATGTACACATACAAAATACTGAAGTAAATTTTGGAATTTGAATGGTTGTGAAACTAGTTAACTACTTATTTTCGTGAGATGGTATATATAATTTAATACAGAAAAATCTATCTTCAATCCTTCTTCATTGTCCTCTGAAAAAAAGTGAGCAGCCTGAGTGCAGAGTGTCATAAGTTGTTTCAAAAATGAGAAAATATTGGAAGAATATAGGGAGTCCTAACAGTGTTTATCACCCTATTGGCAGAAATGTAAAACTTCTGAAGCTTCCAGTCACTCTGCGTATTGCTCCGTGCTATGTTCAGCGATGCACAGCAAAGGAGATACCAGGAACTAGGAATCATTGTGAAATTCAGGGGCAGTATTGATTGCCATATTTGGATATTCTATGGCATTTACTGAGCAAAGGCTACATATGTTAGATACATTATAAGGAAGTGTCATGCCCCCATGGACATTGAAGTAGATGCAAAATCTATTAAAAATTACCACATAATATAGTGAAATGTTAATATAAAGTAAATTTCCCCTGAATACAACTAGTGTGTATACCTTAGAAAATTTTACTTTGTTATATTTGGAATTTTGCTGATAATTATTCACCATTAAGAAAATTTTGATTCTTCAGTTTAATAAATTTGTTTTAGTCTGCATCCATGGTTGTTCTGCCCATTGGTGCAAATATCTAATTTCCTCAGATAAATTCACATTATTTCCTTATGCATTTATTTTTATTTTCTTTTATATAATGAAGACCATTATATAAATTATTTTGAAATTATGTAAGTAAGTTTCTCATTGTGTTTATGAACTTTGTTTTAGGAGAGTCGAAAAGGACTTTTGAAACACTTTTAGAGCATCATTGTATCTGATAGTGTTGAGAACCAACATTGATAGAGGTTGCGTAAGGGATGTGTACTGCAAAGAGTCACTGTACTCGAGTCGAGTAGGAAGACCTGGGTTATAATCTTGCCTCTGCTTTGTATAAGTGTCTGTGTCCCAGGGAAGCTTTGAAATTTTGAGCATATGATTAGTCATCTGTGAAATAAGAGTGATTGCCTATAGTGTACGTATCGCCTGTACTTTCTGAAATTGATATTGATATGAAGTCTTGCATATGAAAGTGACTTTTGTAAATTTTAAAGAATGATAGAAACAGAGGACATTCTTTTTATTACTTAATAAATTCTACAAGTGTACTTCTTCCCTCTATAAGTTAATTTTATTTTAAAGATGATTAGAGTAATCTCTTTATCACAGACATCTGGTTTAACCACAGTAAAAATAACAGAACTTTCTTCAGTCCTAAACAATCACTTCTAAGCTAATACTTAGTACAAGGTATTGTCCTAAGTCCAGAAGATAAAAGGAATGAGTATAACAAATGTGTTTTGTAGGCCAGTTACTTTTATCATCTGTACATAGTTAGATTTAGCATTTATACAGAAAAAATTCACATATAAATTGACACTTTCGGTACTTTTCTTAAAGGTAAAATTCTTGATCTCTAATTAATCTATAAATCATAGTAGAAAATTTGACTTTTGAATAAATAATTTGCTATATACATAGATATAGACACAGATATGACTAGAGATAGCTTTATCACAGTCCTTTCAGAAAGATGTCAAGGCATTGCCCTCTGGGCTCAATTGCTTCACACATTCACAGAACATTATCCAAATAAAATACTAGTTAACAAATATACTAATACAGCTCTACTTTTAAAAAGTGTGCCTACATTGTACCCTTATGTCCAGAGATTTTTTATTAATTGAGATTCTTGGTTTTAAACAATACAGTTTTAATGACAATAATACAAATAACTGGATGTTTCTTATAGTGATAAGGAAAAACAACAAAACAAAACCCAAAACGTTTATAGAGTATGTACTGGAATATTTTGTAACTTTTTATCTTCCTCTTGTACAGACTACATGACTAAAATTTCTCATGAATTCTAAAATGATAGGAATAGAATTTCTTCAAATATTGCAATATAAGCAATGTTTCAAAATAAATCGATGCTTTGGATTTTATCAATAAAAATTATCGGTACCACCTGGCATCACATTGTTTCCATATGATTTCTGAAGTGTTTATACTCCTGTTTTAATTTTTTATTCTATTCTATTCTATTCTATTCTTTTCTATTTATTTATTTAAATGTCCAATCACTCAGACACATCAGTAGAGAAATGTGATTTAGCACAACACTCTTAACCTTTCTTACATCAGTCTCAACTAGTCTCCAAAATGAACTCCTTTTTTTTTTTTTTTTTTTTTGTTTTTCTTTTTTATCCATTTTTCCCACCTTTATTTGCTAAAATTTCATTTGTAACCTTTTAGCTTTTCTATCTTATCCATTGATTTCCCACCTGAAAGTACGAACTGAATGTATATGCTATGTTCTTTTTAGTGGAGATAATATAATTCTATTTTAACAATATATTTATGAATTCAGGAAATATTTCTTAGGAATATTTATTCAAGACACCATAAAAAACAAACAAACAAACAAACAAAAAACACTATAAATTGAATTGTATTTCCCAGAAAAGATATGTTGCAGTCCTTACCTCCAGTACTTCAGATGTGACCTTATTTGGAAACAGGGTAATGTAATTAGTTTAGATAAAGTCATTAGGGAAAGTCCTAATCTATATAACTGGTGTCCTTATAAGAAGTGAGAAATGTGTGCATAGAGTAAAAAGAATGCCATATGAAAATGGAGGCAGAGATTAGTGTGATGCATCTTCGAACCAGTAAACACAAAGGATTGCTTATCATCACCAGAAGCTAAGAATGAGGCATACAAGGAAATTTCCAGAAGGAACCAACCCTGGCAACACCTTGATTTCAGAATATTAACCTTCAAAAGTGTGAGACAATAAATTTCTATTGTTTAAAGACATCAATTATTAACATAGACCTAGGAAACTAAAACAAATTGTTGTCCAAAGCTGTAGAAAATTTTCAGAGAGTTTATTTGAGCCAAACTGACAACATATGGCAGGGAGCAAGATCTCAAATGCTCCAGAGAATAATAGTTTTGCAGCTTCTTTGAAATTAAAGAGAGAACCTATGGAAGGGGACATGTAGGTGGGAGAAAAGAAAACAAAGATTGGATTACAGGATAGTTAACAAAATTGTGTGCTTTCTCCAGGGCGATTATTCCAAAGCCATGTTAACCAAGATGCACAGAAGCAGTAGGTGGAGCTTACCTAAGGCAAAAGTAAGCCTTTTACTGAAGAGTTATTTGCCTGGGGCATGACTTCCCACCATGACCTGCTCAGTTAGAAATTTATGGTCAGATAACCCTGTGAGATTTCTTTCTATAGAATCCTCTTTTTAAAAATTAAATTTATTGAGGTGATGATAGTTAATAAAATCATATAGGATTCAAATGTACAATTCAATAATACATCATATGTATATTGCATTGTGTGTTCACAACCCAAAATTAAATCTCTTTCCTTAACCATGGATTTGACCCCCTTTATCCTTATCTACCTCTCCCGCTTCCCTCTAGTTTAGTAACGACTAAACTGTTGTACATGTCTATGAGTCTCTGTCTCATTCATTTGTTGCTTTTAGTTTTATATCCCATATATGAGTGAAATCATATGGTTCTCAACTTTTTTGTCTGACTTATTTCTCTTAGCATGATTATCTCGAGGTCTATCCATGTTGTTGCAAAAGGCAGTATTTCATCTTTTCTTATGACTGAATAATATTCCATTGTATATATGTACACATCTTCTTTATCCAATTATCTACTGAAAGGCACTTTCGTTGACTCCATGTCTTGGCTGCCATGAATAATGCTGCTATGAACATTGGGATGCAAATATCTGTACAAATAAATGTTTTGAAGTTTTTTGGTGTAGATACCCAAAAGAGAGATTGCTGGGTCATATAGTAATTCTATTCTTAATTTTTTGAGGAAATTCCATACTGTTTTCCATAGCGACTGTACCAGTTTATATTCCCACCAGCAGTGTATGAGGGTTTCTTTCTCCCCACAACCTCTCCAGCACTTGTTACCTGTCTTCTTGACAATTGCCATTCTAACAGGTGTGAGATAGTATCTCATTGTGGTTTTGATTTGCATTTTCCTAATAGCTAGTGAAATTGAGCATCTTTTCATATGCCTTTTGGCCATTGTATGTCTTCTTTGGAAAAGTGTCTGTACAGATTTTCTCCCCATTCTTTAATTAGATTTTTTTTTATTGTTGATTTGCATGAGTTCTTTGTGTATTTTGAGTATTAGCCCCTTATTGGAGGTGTTGTTTGCAAATATCTTCTCTCAATCAATTGATGCATCTTTGTCTTGTTAATGGATTTCTTTTGCTTTGCAGAAGCTTTTTAGTTTGATATTGTCCTATTCATTTATTTTTGCTTTTACTTCCCTTGACTTTGAGGTCAAATTCATAAAATCCTCTCTACATCCAAGGTTCATGAGTTTAATTCCTATGTTTTCTTCTATGCAATTCATTGTTTCAAGTCTTATATTTAAGTCTTTAATCCATTTTGAGTTAATTTTGTTATATAATGACAGATAGTGGTCTAGTTTCTTTCTTTTTTCTTTTCTTTTCTTTTTTTTTTTGCATGTGGTTTTCCAGTTTTCCCAGCACCATTTCTTGAAGAGGACTTTCTTTCTCCATTGTATATTTTTGGCTCCTTTTGTCAACATTTTTGCCCATATATTCCCACAAAACTGAGATACTGAGAACCAGGGTGCTATTGTAACAAATATCTAAATATGTAAAGCTGCTTTGGAATTGGGTATGAGGCAAAGGCTAGAAGAGTTCTGAGATGCATGAGAGAAAGAGTTTAAATCGCTTTGAACAGGCTGTTAAAAATATGAATGTTAATGTTAATTCTACTGAGGGCTCAGAAATAAGTGAGGGATCTATAGAGAAAGCTTATACATATACCTCTCTCTCCATACACACACACACACACACATATCATTGTCTGAATGTATATATTACCATGAACAGAATATAGCTAGAAATATGAACATTAAAGATGTTTTTGGTGAAGTCTCAGATGGAAATAAGAGAAAAGTGTTGAGTGGTAGAAAATAGAACTTTTAAGTGAAAAACTTGGATATTTAGCTGAGATTTCCAAAGTGTAGAAGGTACAACTTGGTTTTTCTGTTCCACTTAAGGTAAAATGCTAGAGAAAAGAGGTAAATTAAAGAAAGAATTGCTTAGTTAAAGAAGAACTATCACTTGATGATTTGGAAAAGTTTTGGTCCATCTAGATAGCTTGCTTTGGACAGAGCCAAGGGTGTGGCTGGGAAACCATTTGCAAAAGAGATTAGGTTTGATTCATGGATTCAATGAATTATGTCAGCAGAAGCCAGGAATGGAGATGATTATCTAGGAAGGATCTGGGGAGACACCTTTAATCTAATGGTGTGAATTCCCTGGACATGCCATGAATACCCACAAGGTTATTCAGAATGTTATACCAGCTGACACACTGCCAGTCTAAACCGAAGTGGACAGAGATTTAGCCAAATGAAGGAAAAGTGACTCCCATGCGAAGTTCTGGATACAAAGACCTGGGCCAACTATATCTCCTGGCTCCCAATGCCCTGAACTGAAGGGTTGGGACCACTCCTATAAAGAAGAGTGGGCCTAGAGGACAGAACATCAAGCCATAGAAAATTATTCTCAGGCCTTGGAATCTGATAAAATTTGACTTGCTGGGTTTTGAACTTGTTTAGGAAACATGGCCCCTTTTGTTTTTTCTTCCTTTTAGAATTTCTTTCTTCTAGAACGTAAAATGTTTATCCTACGCTGATTCTACCATTGAATTTAGAAGGCAGATAACTTGTCTAGTTTCAAAGATTCACACACAGATGTAAAGGAATTTTGTTCCATGATCAATCATGCCCGAGTCTCATTCATATTGATTTGACCTTTGAGTTGCTATTTAGATGAAATGTTAGACTTAGAATTGACAATAAAATGGGTTAAGACTTTTTGGAATGTTAGGATGGGTGAATCTATTTTGCATGTTGGAAAGGGATGAGTTTGGGGGCACTAGAGGGAAGACTGTTATAGATTGAATTGTATCCCTTAAAAATATGTTAAAAATCTTAACCCCCAGTACATCAGAATGTGACCTTATTTGGCAGATGAAATTAATCACATTAAAGTGAGGTCATTAGAGTGGGTCTTAATCCAATAAGACCAATATCCATATAAGAGTTAAAAATTTAGATATGGACACAAGGAGAATGCTGCGTGAAGATGAAAGAAGAGATTGGGGACATGCACTTACAAACCAAAGAACACCAAAGATACTTGGCCGTCACTAGAAGCTAAGAGGCATGGTACATATTCTCCCTCAGAGACCTCAGAAGTAACCGACCCTGGCAAACACCTTGATTCCAAATTTCTATCTTCTACAACTAAGAGACAAAAATTTCTGTTTTTTATGTCTCCAGTTTGTGATATTTAGTTATGGCAGCCCTAGGAAACTTAATAAAGGCACTTAAGATGAATAAGTGTATGTATAAATGTATAAGATATACTTAGCTTGATTAATAATTTTTGGTAGAATTTAACATATATATGATTAAAAATAATGCAATTTAGAATTAACAGTTATTGCCCCCAAAAAAGAAATCGACACCTATATAATGGTTGGATAACTTACAGAAGACTAAAAATAGTCAAGAAAAATAATTTGAAAAAAAGGCCATCTGAGATTTATAAGACGTTTTCTTGATTTAATTTTTAAAATACCTTTTATTATTATTACTTACAAGCTATAAAGTGCACTGGTTTTAAGTTCAGAGTCTAATAATTTTTTGAATAAAATTTTAAGATCATTGATTTACATTAGTTGTAAGATATAATACAAAGAGATCCCTTATACACTTTGTCCAATTTTGCCCCAATGTAACATTTTACAAAACTACACTATACTATCAAAACCAGGTTATTGACACAGTCCATGGGTCTTATTCACATTTTCTAATTATACCAATTTGTGTGTGTATCTATGTATGTATGTATTAAGTTCTGTACAATTTATCATTTGTGTAGTCATGATCCTGAACAGTTCCAAAAACACAAAAATTCCTCATGTTGTCCTTTAATCAAGAGCATCTCTTTCCATATGCTCCATTACCATCCCTAATCTAACACTAATTTGTCACTCATATCTATCAGTCTGTCATCCGAAATGGACTCTTACTCAATGTACAATGTAACTTAATGAGATTCTCTCTTCCTCTATCATTATTATTATTGTTGTTGTTATTGTTGTTGTTGTTGTTGTTATTTACTCAGAACAATTCCCTGAAGATAAGTTTAAGGTATTACATGGTGTATCTAGGTACATCTACACCGTTCCTTTTTATTACTGAATAGTATTCCATAGCATACATGTACCACAGTTTAACTATTGACCTGTTTGAGAACATCTAAAATGTTTCTAGTTTGGGAATATAACAAATCAAGCTTCTATAAATATTAGCATACTGGTATTTATGTGAACATAAGTTTTCCTTTCTCTGAGAAAAATATCCAAGTATGCAATTGCTGGAACATCTGGTAATTTCATCTCAAAGCCAACTAATTAGCAATCTTAATTCCATTTACAACTTTAATTCCCTTATGCCATGCAATCCAACATATTCACAGGTTCTGGGATTATAATGTGAACATCTTTTCTGGAGAACACTATTCTGCTTATCACAGGCCTTAGTTTTTCTAGGAATTTTGATAGGAATAGATCAACTTGGTAATAACTGACATATTTAATATGATGAGTCTTCTAAACAATGAACATGGTTTCTACATTTACTGGGGTATATCTAAAGTTTCTTTCTTCAGCATTTTGTTAAACAGATAATATACATATTTTAAGGGATACCTAAATGTTTTATATTATTTGTAGCAATTGTAATGGTATTATGTTTTTAATTTTGGCTTCCACATGTTCATTGTTAGTATAAAGAAATGCAATTTTTAAAAATAACAGCTTTATTGAAATGTAACTCATATAACATAAAATTCACACTTCAAAGTGGTTATTAATATATTCACAGAGTTATGCAACCATTACCACTATATAACGTTGGAACGCTTTCATCATCCCCAAAAGAATCCCATACCCTTTAAACAGTTAATCCCCACTCTTATTCCCACCCACAGCATATGGCAACCACTAATGGACTTTTATATCTGTGAATTTTTCCCAGATGGAAATTTCATATAAAATGAATCATACAATATGTGGCTTTTTGTATATTGCTTCTTTCATTTAGCATGTTTTCATTGCTCATCTATGTTGTAATATGTGTTAGTACTTCATTTCTTTTTATAGTCAAATAATATTTCATCTGCTGTACCACAATTTGCCTATCCATTTATATGCTCATGGACATGTGTTTTCAGTGTTTTGCTATGAAGAATGATGCTGCTGGGAACAACTGTGTACAAGTTTTTATCTTGCCATATTTTCAATTTTCTTAAGTATATACCTAGGTCCTATACCTGAGTCATATAGTAAATTTTTTATTACTAAATTTACATGATGATGTATTTTTTTAACAAAAGAATTTTGACTTTAGTCAGATGCTTTTTCTGTATCTATCAAAATGATAATATGGTTTCTTTCATTCTTTCATTATGGCTTATTATATTACCTGAGTTTCAAATGTTAAATTAACCTTAAAATCTGAGAATAAACCCTGATTGATCATGACATTTTATTCTTTTTTTATATCATTAGATTCCTTTACATGATATTTTTAAGCATTTCTATATTTCTGTATCAATGCTTATCAGTGATATTGGCCTATTTGTCTTTTTTTAAATTAAATTTTCAAATTTTGATTTATCCTCAGAAAATGAGATTCTTCCTCCTATATTATTTGAAAGAGTTTCTGTAGGGTTAGTGTTATTCCTTCCTCTTGTTTTTTATCAGACTGCTACAGCGAAGTCATGTAGAATTAGAAATTTCTTAGTGGAAATGTTTTAAATTTATGCATTTAATTTATTTAATTACTGAATTATTTTGATTTTCTATTTCTTATTATTTCAGTTTGTTAAGTTTTGCTTTATGATAAATTTACCCATCTTTGTTTTCTCATTAATTGAGAAAACTTGCTAATTATATATTTTTCTTTTTACTATCTGTAGAATCTACTTTTGTCCTCTTTTTAATTTCTAATGTTGGAAAATATGTTTTCTTTTTTTTTTCCTGATCACCCTTGCTAGCAATTATTGATCTTGAAAAGATTTTTTGAAGAAACAACTTTTGTCTTTGGTGCTTTTCTTTATTTTCTGTTTGTTTTCTCTTTTATTAATTTGCTTTCTCATATTTATTATTTGGATTTTTCACTGAACATGTATCTAAATTGCTCTACGTTGAGGGTTGGAATTTAGTTAGAAATTTGCTTAAACTCAGATCACCTCTGCTTTTTAACTCTTTGATGAAGATTTTAATCTCCTCCCTCCATTAGGATCCTAAGAGCAAATACTTCAAGTGTTTTTGATCTCAGCATTGAGTTTACCAGATCTTGAAATTGTGAGATCACCTGACTATAAGACCTCCATCATGCTATGTATCAAGACAGATGATTTAACTTTGGGTGGTGAACACACGATGCAACATACAGATGATGTATTATTGTATTATACACTTGAAACCTATATAATTTTATTAACCAATGTTACCCCAAATATATTTCATAAAAAAAGAAAGACTGGAGACATGAAAAGAACACAAGGGCCTCCTTTTGCCCTGGGTCCCAGATTAAGAACATCTGGTACCCAAATAAAAAGTAAGAATGTGATATAGGTACATTAAGATGGATTTGGTGATAGAAATCGGTGTCATAATTGAAGCTGTATTCTTTCTAATTAATTTTGGATTTACTTGTGCTATCATGTTAGGAATTAGGTAAACAATGAGACAGTGAAGGGTTAAATTTCTTTGACAGGATTTAGTAATTATATATATTGATTACTTTAAAACATCATTGAACTGACAGGATAAGAAAAGCCCACTTGTCTCACTGTTCGGTCCTTTTATTTCTCACAAGATGGATGAGTTAATAAACAGAGAGCAAGCACTCCCATAAATTCAGCATCTGTAATATTTGTCACCTTTGGAATTACTTGGATGAGAGGAACATCCTTTATGTGAATCCATGGGAGAGGATTAGCAGACTTTCCCTAGAACCTCTATGCACACTGTGATTAATGCCATGTTGATGTTTAAAAAAGGCAGTGTCATTAGGCAAAAATGCAAGGAGAAAGAACTATGGTTCCTGTACAGTGTATCTCAAACATGCTAAGCTTCTTTGTACTGGTCATGATTTTACTTAGTACCATGGTTTTGTTACATCTTATTCCCAACAGCATAGTTTAAAAGAATAAGAAGTTAAACTGCATATCACACACACAGACACAGATATTTTCTTAAACTAAGAAGCACAGTGAATTGTCTCCATTGATATAGAATTGATATAGAATATTTTTTAATGTTAACATAAAGATCATCTAGTTAAATTTTCTTACTTTAAAAGGAGAGAACTGAGTCTTAGAGAGCAGATACGACTTTTTCAAGGCTATTGGAATATGCAATGGCAAACCTAACTACTTTCATGCAGGTGTAAAGGAATTAGGCTTATTTAGTAAATCATAGAAGATTTATTCTAACAGTGGATAGCTTACTTTTTTCCTTATTCTATAAATATGTGGTAATTATAAATATCTAAATTTGATTTAGTCTATAAATTAAGTACTTTTTTTGTTAGTAAATACTCATGCATCTTCACATTTGGAATAGAAAGTGTTGATAAATACAGAAAACAAGGAGTTTTGGGTCTTCTAAAATGTGGGCTGAGTCAATGAAAACCTTAACATAAATATAAAATGAATATTGCTCAAATGATATTTTTTAACAATGGAAAAACAGGATACCTAACACATACTTGTGTTATTAACTAGACCGATCTAGCAGATAAAACTAACTTATGTTCTATAATATTTGATATATCTTTGACTTCTTATTCACTTGATACATGTGTGGATTCTCCTTTTCAAACAGGATGATCATAAACTAGATTTCTGGCCACACTAATATGGAATTTTATTGTTCCATTTTATTGTTTTACTGGTCATGGGCAGGATTTATTTAATAGTCAGCAACCATGCAATAAATGTAAATATTATCTGAATGAGCTATTCAGAATAGTGGACATATCAAATGACAAGAATTTAGTATAGCCTGTATTTTTACTATTTGTAATTTGAGGTTTTATTGTTCCTTTTTTAATGAGAAGCCCAGAGGGTAAACATGTTTAATTTAGAAATTAATTCAGCTGGTCAATATTTGTCCCCCAAATA
Organism: Pteropus alecto; assembly: GCF_000325575.1. Taxonomy (NCBI): domain Eukaryota; kingdom Metazoa; phylum Chordata; class Mammalia; order Chiroptera; family Pteropodidae; genus Pteropus; species Pteropus alecto. The sequence goes on along the minus strand of NW_006436298.1, from coordinate 32,071,408 downwards.
ATCATATTTCAGTTATTAGAATGTCTCATCAAATATAAGAGTGAAAAGTTATAACTTTATTTAAAGGTAAAAAGTTTCCCCTCCACCAGCACCTCTTTCTGGCTTGCTTGAGGCTAGAAACAAGCAATAGGAAGAGAAGGGGTGTGATGAGTATCTTGTCTTTTTGCTGTGCTCTTTATTGCTCATTCCTTAGCTTATGCTTCTGACTCTTTTAGAATCTCACATAGGAAATATTTAGAGAGAAGAGGTAACAGAAAGAGGCAGGGAAGTTCTTTCCTAAGTAGCCATAGATGTATGAATTTTGGTGAATGTTTAAAGCTAGTTTTTCATTTTCTGTTCTCTATGATAACATCTGTTAATAAGCAGAAGACTAAAGACAAGAAATCCAGTTTTAATGAGCTAAAACAAGTGATTATAGTATGAAGTAAGACAGAGATATTCACAAAATCAAAATGATAAAAATTTGATGTTGATGAATAGGGAGAAGTATGCTTCTTCAAGAATCTGACTTTTGTGGCTGAGTAATATCTGGAGGTGTAATCTATGGCATACATAGAAAAAAAATCTCCTGGATAATAAGGCAATTTCTAAGATATGTTACTTTTCTGGTGTCCACTAGAATAATAACCATAGTATGTGCTTGACATTTCCCTAGGCAACATATACGTCTATTTAAATATGTGGTGAGGAAGAAGTCTGTTTTACTAAATAAGAAAAAAATAATAATAATTACATGGAATAAATGAATTTATATTAAGGAATGAGAACTTGGATGAGTAGCTATATTATCAATTGTTGAGTGAGGAAATGGCTTCTCTATTTGTATGACCTTGTATATTTTTTACTTTTTCTGAGCAATCTGTCTCCTGAGACTCTATTTCCCTTTCTGTTGCCATGAAGTTGGGCAAGATAAAGATGGAGGGCAATGGCAGAAATGTGATTTATCCTTGACTCCTTCTAATGGGAAGGACAACTTCTATATTGAGTCCAAAATGACATTTATTCCTTTATTAGATAGATATGTGAATGTGGTGATAGTAACACCTCATGCATGTCTTCTCTAGTGTGAGCGATTACATTTTATCCAGTTTATGCTCACATTTCTATAGGTCTTAAGAAAATAATTTATTTTATATTGCCTGAAGAACTATATAGGTCCAGTGGCTGAAAATAATAATTAGGCAGTTTTTGGCTAAGCATAAGAAGGGCTTTCTAAATATCTAACTAGAAAGATCCAAAATAAAAAGAGCTGCTTTGGGACAAATCTGCTTCTGTTAAGTGAATGTGTTCTACTAGAGACTGGACAAACATGGGATACTTTATAAAGTACAGATCTTTAAACCTCCATATTTATGTAAAATCTCAACCATTTACATATTGGCATGCTATTTCTGCTATTATTAAATTAACATTTTTAAAAATCAACTTTTATTTTATTTACTTTTAAAAAATCTTGGTGTTAACCTAAGCAATCATATTTATGAAATTCAGGCATTTGTATGCTTGTAAGAGCTTATTTTTGTTACATATTTAAAAAAATTGATAGCTATTAAAAATTTAAATTTCCATCTGTGTACCTCCTAAATCATCTTATGCACCATCACTGAGAAACAATATTCTAATTTGGAAGAGATGACCATTAAGTTTCCTTCCAGCCACAGAATTTTATAGTTTCCTAAATTTTACATTATATATTCACTTTCATTTGTACATTTTATGTATTCATATTTTTATATGCATGAGCATAATTATGTATGGCGTATGTAATATTGGTGATTAATATTTAGGTCTGAGCATGGTTGTCACTGTAACAATATTTGGTAATAAAAATATAACTATATCCTCTCACGTTAACTGGTTTAAAACTAGCTGGGCAGCACTTCACTGCTTTATAAATTAAGCCCAGTGGACATTGCTGCTTTAAGCAATGTTGACATGAAGTAAGATATATTGTAGTCCAAGTTCGTTAACCTTTAAGAAAATAAATTTACTCAACAATAGTTGCATATGCTTTCCTTGGTTTATAGGGCCTTTGAAGATCTGCTGCCTCCCAGCTTTCCAGCCTTATCAACTCCCTCTCTCATGTCTACTTTATGTTACAGATATGCTGATTTTCTCTGAGAATTCTAAATCTTTACTCTGTCTTAATTCCCATATCTTTTCATTTACTTGACAACATCTTCCTCACTCTTGTTTTGCACAATTCCCACTCATTCCACAGTGGGATGCTTCCAAGGGTACTTCTCAACTGCCTTTTCTAAATGCTTAAGCTATATATTTGCTATGTATTCTCAAATCTCTTTCTACTTTCTGTATTGTAACAAGTGAAACATTTATAATTGTTCAATGTCTACTTCACTGGCTCTTTTTATCAACTTTATTTTGGTATACAGTTCTATGGAGTTAAACACACGTACAGATTTGTACACAATCATCACAATCAAGGTACTAAATAATTCTTTCGGTCCAAAGAACTCCTTCTTATGATCTCTTTATAATCACATTACCCTCAAACCTCTATGTCCTGGCACCCATTGATTTCTTCTTCGCTATTATGGTTTTGTCTATCTATGAATTCCATATAAATTCCATATAAATGGAATCATACATTATATAAATTTTTGAGACTGACTTTTTTCACTCAGAATAATGCCTTTGAGATTCATCCATGCTTTGCATGTATTAATAGTTCATTCACTTTCATAGCTTGGCAGTATTATATAATATAGTCGGACCACCATATGTTTGTTGATTCTTTATTGAAAGACAATAGAATTATTTCCAGGTTTGGTGATCATTGATTAGAGTTGTTATAAGCATTCATGTAGAAGTTTTTGTGTGAACATGAATTATTTTCTCTACTGTAAATACTCAGGAGTGTAATTACTGGGTTATATGGTACATGTGCTTCATTTTATAAGAAACTGCCAATAGTTTTCCAGAGTGGACATAAAGTGTTGCATTTTCACCAGAAAAGAATGAGAGTTTCTTTTTTTCAGTAACCTCTTGGACTCCTGGTATTCTCAGTATTTTTAACGTTATCTGCTCTAATATTTATGCAATGATATGTCATTGTGGCTTTATTTTGCATTTTCCCCACATCTAATCATGTCAAATATCTTTTAATGTGCCTAATTATCATGTTTATATTCTATTTGAGAAAGTGCTTGTTTAAGTTTCTGCCTTTTTTAAAATCGAGTTGTTGGTGTTCTTGCAGTTTACTTTTGAGAGTTCTTTAAAAATTTTGAACACAAATTCTTTGCTAGATATATTTTACAAACACTTTTCCCACTTTGTAGCTTTGTCTTTTTATTTTCATAGATGTGCCATTGACAAAGCAAAAACTTTTGAGCAGTTTAAAAATTGTTTACTTTAGAATAGTTTTAGATTTACCAAAAAAAAAAAAAAAAGAGATAATGGGAAGAATTTCTATATACCCAACACAGATTTTTTAAGAATTAAATTTATGGGGGTGACATTAGTTAATGAAATTATGTAGGTTATAAGAGTATAATTCAATAATAGAGAATATGTATATTATATTTTGTGTTAACCACCCAAAGTTAAATTTCCTTTCCTCATCATATATTTGACCCCCTTTACCTTTATCTACCTCCCCTTCTTTCTTTCTTCTTCCCTCTGGTAACCACTAAACTGTTCTTTATGTCCATGAGTCTTAGTTTTTTTGTCTTGTTTGTTGCTTTCAGTTTTATATCCCACATATGAGTAAAATCACATGGTTCTCAACTTTTTGTTTAGCTTAATCTCAAGATCCATCCATGTTGCAAATGGCAGTATTTCATCTTTTCTTATGGCTCAGTGGTATTCTGTTGTATATACGTACCACATTTTCTTTATTCAATCGTTTATCGAAGGGTACTTCATTTGTTTCTGTGTCTTGGCCACTGTAAATAATGCTGCTATGAACACTGGGTGCATATATCTTTATAGATAAATAATTTCCAGTTTTTTAGGTAAATACCCAGAAGAAGGATTGCTGGGTCACATAGTAATTCTATTCTTAATTTTATAGGAAACTCCATACTGTTTTCCATAATACCTGTACCAATTTACATTCCCACCAGCAGTGTGTGAGGATTCCTTTTCCCCACAACCTCTTCAACATTTGTTATTACTTGACCTGTTGATGATAGCCATTCTGACAGGTGTGTGGTGGTACCTCATTGTGGTTTTGATTTGCATTTCCCTAAAAGCTAGTGAAGTTGAGCATTTTTTCATATGTCCATTGGCCATTCCAACACATATTTTTTTACTATCATTAAATTTTTACATTAACATGATACATTTGTCAAAATTAATGAATTAATATTGATACATTTTTGGTGACTAAACCCATACTTTATTTATTTACTTTTATTTTTTTATTTATTATTATTTATGCCTACAGCACCTAGTCTTCCTAGGTGGTCTCCCACCCAAGTACCAACTAGGCTTAACCCTTCTTAGCTTCTGAGATCAGACATTGGGCTTGTTCAGGCTGGCATGGCCATAGACCATGGACCGTGGCTCCACTGGGGTGTGAACCCTGGACCTTCTGCATGTAAAGCAGACGTGCTAACTGCTACACTATGGGACCACATCCTATGCATTTACTTTTAAACCCACACTTTAGAGTGTAGAATGTCTTTCAGTGGGGATTTATCTTATGTTTTTATCTGAGATTATTGGTTTTGGGGAGGAAGACGAAAGAGGTAGAGTGTCATTCTCATTATATCGTAAGAGCACATATTATCAACATGAGTTATTATTGTTCATGTTAACTTGGCTGAGGTAGTATTTGTCTGGTTTCTCTCATGTAAAGTTGCTTCCCCCCCTTCTTTTTTTACTGTAATTTTGGAAAAGTAGTGCGTAATTTTACCCCAAGCCATTGAAGACAAAATAAATACACAAATTATTTGGAATTCTTCTGCATGGAATATTTGTCTCTTCTCCTTTATGTATATATTTTTATATAATTATGCATTTATATAATTATAAACTTCTGAGTATTTATTTTCTAGATGGGTTATGAACCAACATTTCTTCATTTATTTTATGGTTCAAATTGTCCCAGCTTTGGCCATTGGGAGCTCTTTCAGTTGGCTCTTTTGTCTTTTTGACATTTACCTATCATTGTGGAATTTAGTAACAAGTATAAAAATGAAAAATAAAAATTCTGCTTCACCAGGGTCTATATATATACCTATATATTAACCTAAAGATGAACACAGTTATCAGTGTATTTTAAGGACAGTGGCCATTTACATACTTTACTTAGTTTTTATTCTTTTTTATAGATGATGAAACATGACAAAGGAAGAAAAGGTAAACAGTATGGCCCAAATAATAATACATTTCAAGAGTTTAGTAGGTAATTGCATTGGCAGTAGTGAAATAGTAGATAGGGTAAAAAGTAGAGGAATATAGATTTTCACATGGTACACAAGAGGTGTCCAGTATGCTCTTCTTGACCAACACTATACATTCAGTTTCTAAACCTGTTTAGACTCCCCCATACACACCTCTCCATTCTTGTCATCATAGTTCAATACCTCATTATTTCTTGCTTGATCGCTGAAAGAGATCATAACTGGTATTTATACTTTTAGTCTTGCCTTTCTTAAGTTCATTCCCCATTAGAGAACATTCCAAAGGTACATTTAATTATTAGGGATAGTTGGGTATTAAAAAATATTACAGATTTTGGAATATGATTGGTATAGATTTAAATTCTTCTACTCCCTCTTTTCTTTGAGTAAATCATTGAACTTCTCTGAGTTTCACTTTCATTATGGGAAAATATTGACTAAGCACTGCAAATATTATTTAAAAAATCACTAGAATCGATGTTATTACTGAGTGCCTACTGTAGAACAAACACTAAGCTAAGTGCTTGGTCATATTTAGGTCATCTTTAGGTTAATATCACAATATCCTCATGAGATGGAGATTACTTGTGGATATGGAAACTGAAACATGAACAATTATGTAATTGTTCAAGTTCACATAACTAGCAAATGATATAGTGAGAGTTCAAATAGGCATTTAAAACTCCAGAATCCATGCTCTTTGAAACCAAACTGGCCAATTTCAGACTGACCAAGTTATTGAGCTAGGGTTAGAATCCAAGTTTTCTGATACTCCAGACTATATATTATTATTTTATAAAAGACAAAATATGTAAAAATCACTAGTACATTGTCCAAAATATACAAAGCATTAATAAATAGAAATGATTCTCTTTAATATTACTTTTATAACCATTATTATCTTTCATTAAATATTTTGTGGATTGTAATCAACTACCTTGGCATGATAATCAAGGAACTATCATAATCAGTCCTTACTTTACATTCAGACATTCAGACCTATCTTTAGGTCTGCCACTCTGTCTTGCTGTCTGTCTCTCTGTCTTTCTCTCACTCTCTCTATTATAGACACACGCACATGCACACATGCACATGAATACACAATGACATACAGAGAGTTAGGACAATATTTTTGCTCCAAATGTGGCAAGATGTTTTATTATTTTTTTTCATTTATGCTAATTCCTTTGTCTGGAATAACACATGACTCTTTTCAAGTCTGAATAATGCCTAATGTTCATTTATATTTTTTATGAAAGACTTCTTTCTTCAAACACCTTCCCTAATACTCCACTCTCATACTCTGTGTTCTCATATTTCATTATTATAACATATATCACTATACATAACATTCTTTAATATGTCAAATTGCCCTTTTAGACAATAAGCTTTTGGAGGTCAAAGACTATGTTTTACATCTATGTGACTCTACATTTAGGACATACTTTATGACATATTAAAAAACATAATTATTAATAATAAATGGACCGATATAATGATTTAACGATAAATCTAAATATTTTAGAAAAATATTTTAATCTGAATTTATAAAAAATATTACAAAAAAACCCTCTTTTTTTCCCCCCATTTGGTAAGATAGAAACTAAAATAATGTTTTCTTATATCCAGCTTCTCACCAATTTTCCTGGTTAGAAACATAAAAGTATGTACTGAGTTTAGAATAAGTTGGAAATTGTATAAAATTGCAATGATTCCTTGTTTTTATGCTGAACAAACCAGTGGCTATGTAAATTCAGTCTAAATTTGAGTATTCCACAGTTTATAAAGGAATGTGAGCAAATATACTAGACAGTATATTTGACTGAAATATTCAATTTCATGTCTTTAAACATTTGTGGCAAGAAAAGAAACATGGTGGAGAGAGAGATGTCCTCAGATCTCTCTCCTTGAAACAACAATAAGCTGAACATCTAAAACTCAACAAAAAACACCCAAACTGCACACCAGCATATCTGAGCGTGGGATCTGCACATAAGAGCTACCATAGGTCAGAACCCCAGGTGTCGGGCGGTAGACTGGGAGAAATAAAGAAGCTGCCTCTCACAGCAGCCGGAGCTCCCTGTGGGGGGTTGGGGGGGGGAGATGTGGCAACTCCCCTGAACAACCTTGCCTGGGAGAGTTTGTGAGTGCCATGCAGCCAGCAGCAGGGCCCAGTCATCAGGGCAGAAAGCAAAGAAGTGGATGGCAGAGAAACAACAATTGATTTTTATAGGCCGTGGTTGCAGCCCCCAATCCCCAATCCAGAGGGCCCCTTCTCCCATACCCTCTGAGACCAATAACGGCGGAGTCCATGGGAATCTGAGCAAACACTGCTGAAACTGTTGCTAACACTGACAGGGACTGAAATTAGGGGTAGTGAACGTGATTAAATATCTGTAAGAAAACAAAGGCATTATATAAAGACATTATTAAGGTTTTATATAAAGCAGGGATTTTGGAAATCAAAAGAAAAGTGCCCTCTTTGAAGCAGGCTAAAGAGAGATCTTTATATAATAAATCTCCTTTCTGGAAAAAATAGTAGAATACACTTCCATTGATGCCCAGGCAGAGAAATAGTCTATTAAATACCATGAACAACCAAGGTGACAAGGCATCTCATAAAGAAAGAGAAAAATCTCCATAAAATAAGATTACAGGCATAGAAATATGTGACTTAAATGACAAAGAATTCAGGATGGTACTTCTGAAAAAACTCAGTGAGTTCTGAAAGGAGTCATTTCAATAATTTCAGGAATTGAAAAAACAACTAGATGAGAAGAGCAGAGATCAAAACCCTCAAAAAGAACAGAATAGAACTTCTGGAGATTAAAAACACTGCGAGTGTTGAAAAATGAAATAGCAAGCTTGGGAAATAGAGTCGACCAATGGAGGAAAGGATCAGTGATATCGAAGACAGAAATCTAGAAATAAGTCAGAAGGAAGAAGAGAGAAATTGAAGAATGAAAAATAATGAAAGAGAAATACAAGAACTAGCTGATACCATCAGGAGACAAAACAAGAATAATAGACATTATCGAAGACGAGGAAAAGGAGCAGGGACTAGAAAGCATTTTCAGACAAATAATTGATGAGAATTTCTCAAATCTAAGGAATGAACTGGAGCTTGGAATTCAAAAAGTCAACAGAATACCCAATAATTTCAACCCAAAAAGGCTTTCACTAAGATACATTGTATTAAAATTATCAAAAATCAATGACAAAGACAGAATACTCAGGGCAGCAAGGAGAAGACAATGGTAACTTATGAAAGAAAACCCATGAGATTATCATCAGACTTCTCAGTGCAGCCCTTACAAGACAGAAAGGAATAGAATTAAATATTTAAACTATTAAGCGAAAGGAACTAATAGCCTACAATAATGTATCCAGCTAAGATCTCTTTTAGATATGAAGGAGGAATAAGACCTTTTCAAACATACAAAAATTGAGGGAATTCTCCACTACAAGGCCTGCACTGCAGGAAATACTGAAAGGGGTCAGCTCACCTAAAACGAAATGACAAAAAAATACATAATTAGGAGTAAAGTGACTATCAGGCAAATAGAAGCAATCCTTACTAAGAACAAAGAATTTTAAGCTTAAATAATAATAAGAGAATTGTTATAACAGGAGAGTAATGAATGTTCAGCACACAAAGGGACAAATTGAGATAACTGAAAAGGGGAGGATTCAAAGATCTACATTCACAAAGGGGAATGGAGATAAGGCATGTGCAGAAGAAAATGGATGACTGTATATATATATATATAACTATTCTTTACATCTTCAAAATGGTAACCACACACCAAAGATTTAGAAATGAAGTATATAATATAAAACAAGAAGAACCAGAGGAAAATCCACAAAAGCCAACCAAAATAAAGAAAACAGAAACACAAAGACAAGGAAGCAATGGAAACACTGAGCTACCAGAAAGCAAAAGATAAAATGGCTATAAGAAGACGTCATATTTCAAAAATCACCCTAAATATAAATAGACCGAATTCACCAATAAAAAGGCACAGAGTTGCAGAATAGATCAAAAAACAAAACCCACTTATATGCTGACTCCAGGAGACACATCTCAGCTCCAAAGACAAATATGGACTCAAAGTCAAAGGGTAGAAAATGATATTTCAAGTCAACAGCATTCAGAAAAAAAGACGGAG
>NW_006436298.1:32059431-32061607 GCF_000325575.1 Pteropus alecto | reverse complement strand
AAAGATACGGAGAGACATTTCATAATGATAAAAGAAATCATGCACCAAGAAGACATAATATTTATTAATATGTATGCTCCCAATCAGGGAGCCCCAAAATAGGTAAAGCAATTACTAACAGAACTAAAGAGAGAAACAGACCAAAATACTGTCATAGTAGGGGACTTAAATACCCCACTATCGGATATGGAGAGATCATCCAAACAGAAAATAAGGAAATAACATCCTTAAAGGAAATATTAGACCAACTGGACATAACTGACATTTACAGAGCCGTCCATCCCAAAACAGCTGCTTATACATTTTTCTGTAGTGAACATGGAACATTCTCAAGAATCGACCACATACTATGACACAGAGATAGCCTCAACAAATATAAGAGGGTTGAAATCCTACCAGCCATATTCTCTGATCATAATGCTTTCAAAGTAGAGATCAACCGCAAAAAAGAAATCAGGAAGAATCACAAATACATGGAGATTAAACAACATGCTACTGAAGAATAACTGGGTCAGGGAAGAAATAAAATGAGATATCAAGAGATACATAGAAACAATGATAATGAAAATACAACATGTTGAAATTTTTGAGACACAGCAAAAGTGGTCATAAGAGGAAAGTTCATATCATTACAGGCCTATTTCCAAAAACAAGAATGAGCCCAAATAAACAACCTAATACTTCACCTTAAAAAAACTAGAAAAGGAAGAACAAATGAAGCCTAAAGTCAGCAGACTGAAAGAAATAATCAAAATTAGAGTAGAAATAAATGAAATTGAAGACAAAAAACATTAGAAAAAATAAATGCAACAAATAGCTGATTTTTTGAGAAGGTTAATAAAATTGACAACCACCTGGCTAGACTCACTAAAAAAAAAAAGAGAAAGGACATAAATAAATGACATCAGGGATGAAAGAGGAGAAATTATGACTGACATCACAGAAATACAAAGGATCATGCAAGAATATTATGCAAAAGTATACAACACTAAATTTAATAACCTAGAAGAAATGGACCAGAAATGGACTTAGAAAAATATAATCTTCCTAGACTGAATCAAGAAGAACTGGAAAATCTAAATAGACCAATCAGCAGAATGGAAACTGCAACAATCATCAAAAACTTACTAAAAAGTAAAATTCTAAGACCAGATGGATTCACTAGTGAATTCTACCAAACATTCAAAGATTTTATATCTATTCACCTCAAACTCTTCCAAAAAATTGAAGAGGAGGTGATACTTCCCAACTCATTTTATGAGGCCATTATTACTCTGATATCAAAACCTGGTAAGGATAACACAAAGAAAACTACAGACCAATATCTCTCATGAACACAGTTGCAAAAATCCTAAATAAGAGTCTAGCAAACCGAATACAGCAACATATTAAAAAAATTATACATCACGTTTAAGTGGGCTTCATCCCAGGGGCACAAGGATGGTTCAACATATGCAAACCAATTAATGTGATACACCACATAAACAAATGAAACAATAAGAATCATATGATCATATCAATAGATGCAGAAAAAGCCTTCGACAAGATACAGCACCTATTTATGATCAAACCACCTTACAAAATCAGTATAGAATGAAAGTCTCTTAACATAATAAAGGCCATCTATGACAAACCCTTAGCCAACATTATATGTAATGGTGAAAAACTAAAAGCCTTCCCTCTAAGATCAGGAACAAGACAAGGCTGTCCACTATTGCCACTGTTATTCAATATAACATTGGAGGTCCTAGCAAGTGCAACCAGATAAGAGAAAGAAATAAAAAAAATCCGAATAGGAAACGAAGTCAAACTGTCACTACTTACGTATGACATGATTCTCTATACAGAAAACTCAAAAGACTACACATGAACACTAGTAGAAACAATAAGCAAATACAGTAAAGTCTCTGGATACAAAATCAATGTTGAAAAATCCATAGCATTTCTATACTCTAAAAAAGAAGTGTGAAAAAAGAAATGGAAAAATAATTCCTTTTACAATTGAAACAACAAGAATAAAATACCTAGGAATAAATCTAAGGAAATGTATGAATAACCTATATAATAAAAACTATAACACCCAATTAAAAGAAATCGAAGAAGATACAAAGAAATGGAATGATATTTTCTGTTCTTGGATTGGAAGAATCAACATAGTTAAAATGACTCTATTACC
>NW_006436298.1:32054717-32058596 GCF_000325575.1 Pteropus alecto | reverse complement strand
CAGAGGTGTTGCTTGCAAATATATTTTCCCATTCGGATGGTTGTCTCTTTACCTTGTTGACGATTTCTTTTGCTGAGCAGAAGGTTTTTAGTTTGATGTAGTCTCATTCACTTATTTTTGTTTTTACATCCCTTGCCTTTTGAGGTCAAATTCGTAAAATCTTCTTTAAGCCCAAGGTCCCTGAGTTTAGTTCTTATGTTTTCTTCTATGCATTTTTTTGTTTCAGGTCTTATATTCAGGGAAAGGATTATGTTTGGAACTGCCTTCTTAATACTTTCATGCTGCCTCTTAATACTTTCATGACCAACAGAAAAGGTTAATGGAAAACTAACGCAATCATGCTAAGCAAAATAAGCCAGACGGAAAAAGTTGAAAACCACATGATATCACTTATATGTGGGATATAAACCTAAAAGCAACCAATGAACAGGACAAACAAACAGAGAACTCATGGACATAGACTACAGACTAGTGGTTACCAGAGGGTAGGGGGTGGGGGAGGAGGAAGGAGGTAGATGGGGTAAAGGAGTCAAATATAGTGGGGTAGGGGAAGGATGAAGTGAGTAAAGGGGATCAAATATATGGCAGCTGAAGGACACTCGTCTTTGAGTGATAAATACACAATAGAATATACAGATGTCAAATTATAATGTACATCTGAAAATTATGTAATTGTATTAACCAGTGTTACTCCAATAAACTTAATTAAAAAAAATTGGGGAAAAAAAAGAATTTGTGACAGAATGAATATGTGTACACACGTACACACATACTCATGCTTAATTTTATTTTTACTTTGTCTACTTTTGGCTTGACATTCAATAAGTAGTCTTATTTAAACAAATTAATGCTAATATCTACAGAAAGGATGGTAGAATTCGAAGAGTGAATGACCTGTTATAAAGTTTTTCTAATTATTTATACAATGAATTGGTAAAAAGTGAATCCAACTTGGGAGATATTAGTATTTGTAATACAATTAAAATCATCATTTAAAAAGCTTCAGATTTGTCTGAGGAATGCAACAAATATTAGGATAAAATATTATTAGAGAAGCTAACAGAAGATCAGTGCTAATAAATATGCTAATTGTGTTCCAAAGACTTTAGAAAAACAGACTACCCTTGGTGCTGGAATTCAGAATAAGGAATTGATTTAAAAGTACTCCATCACTAATACAAATATATACCATCACTTACAGCCTAAACTTTGTGGTAAATTTCTCTACGGAATAGTAAATAGGATTTGAAATAATTAAACGAACCTCAATATATCACAGTGGACTTAAAATTTTCAGTGGTAAATGAGAGGAAAGTATATTTCTTTTTGTAAGTAGAGTGAGTAATCATATATTTGACTATGAGATTTTCCTAAAGGGAACATTGCTTTCCCCTCACTTTAGTACATTAAGCCTAAAATTCATATTTCTGTTTAGTCTTCAGATCAGATCCGATAATTTAATAGAATGAATTAATCTCTATTAATGTTCCAGTTTCGAACTCACCACATTGGCATATTTATTTTATTTTTTTTATTTCTCCAGAAGAGTCAAGGTTGTATATGAATAATGTACAACACTTTGTTTCTATGTTGAAATAAAGAATTAATTTTATGATTTAACTATATGATGAAATCAATTTTATCAAATACTTATTTAATATCTTCAGTCTCTTTAGTTCTATAGAATACATTATTAATATATGTGATATTTACATTTTCAGATAAAATTTCATTTTAACATTTAACTATTTATTAGAAAAATTATCACTAATAAATGGAATGAACAAATCATTGAAACTTGTTTCACAATTTAATTTAAAAAAAAAACTCAAAATGAGTAAATAATTTCATAATAACAATGTTTGGCCTAATTAAACTCTCTTTTTACTGAGTGATTCATTTTTTCTTAAAAATCTTGAACAAGTGATTGTATAAGAGAAATACAATTTTTACTTTTAAATCATGTTTTAATTTTGGAATATTTAACAGTTATTTATATAAAATTTATTCTCCATATTAAAAAATAAAGAAGTACCATCACTGAAATTGAAATAATTGTTAATTTAAAATTGGATATATTTCTATTATTTTTAATTCTTATTTATGATGATTAGTTAATAATGCACAAATTATAATGTATATATTTAATTATAAATTAGATTTGTTCTACAAACCAACATCTAAGATGGCAGAGTAAAGTGGTTTCATATCAGAGCTAAGAGAATATAAATTGGGATAACTTCTAAAACATTGACATATTTGCTTGAAAATTTTAAATAAAACTACATAATACATTGTGCGAATGCAGACTGTATATAAACAATTACAAAAAAAAACCTGTAGCATGTTTTCACTAATTTCCCAAAAAAAAAAGTTAAACAAATGAGAAAGTATTAGATACGAGACTATATGATATTTACCATAGTTTTTCTACATAGTTGGCTAAAAACTTCAAATTTGTACTTGGAATTATGTATGAAAATATGATATTCAGTAAAATAAATTTCACTAATACATGCAGAAGTCCAATTATCATTAAAAGTGCTCCAAAGATTACTGGAAAAAATACTTGCATTGAATATTTTCTCTCTCTTTCTCTCTCTCTCTATCTCTATGTATTCTTTATATGAGCTAATAAAATTCAAGAATTTAAAATAAGATCATTTATGTATTGTCCTAATTATAATAATTCCAAGTCTTTTAAAATATGTCCTTCTTTTGTGGAGTTTCCCTCTGATGGCAAGATTAAATACTTCAGATATGATTACACCTGTCAAAGTCACAATAACTATTGATTCACAAAGAGGAAATTGAAATGTCTGTTCAGACTGTCAAATTACTCTTTACTCCTCTGCCTTTGCTGCTGTCAGGGTCACATAATTTTTCTGCTAGGATTCAGCTCCCCAAACAAGGTACTGCTAAATGCAAGAAGCATCTCTATAGACTCTGTCTATTGCAGGAAGTGTCATGCTCACTGAGATCTTATCCATCATCAGAAAAAATTTTTTTTGATATCTATTCTGGATGACAATTCTAAAGTAACATTTCAAGCTATTGGGGCTCTTCCTCATTGTTTCTATAACAGTAGATGTTTCATATTGAAGCTAGCCGACATTACAGTTCTTTTTCCACAAAACTCTTTTAGTGTGTATCCGTAAGTGTACATTATTTTTGCCCAAATTATGTGTTTGGCACTGAGAAACCTTGACTACTGAACTGAGAACTGTCCAACTATTGAGCTCATGTCACTCTTATTAATATTTTCTCCTTGAAGTAGTTGGGATTCTCTTCTTTGAATTAAACTCACTCAGGGTCATCTCTGGAATCAGGGAATTTTAAATGCTTTTAACATAGAGTAAAAAAGTTGGAGTACAAATATGTTTTCTTATCAGAAGAATGCTTGCCTTTACTCATATTTTACCCTTCAAGTAATATATTCCAGTGAATATGGGAAATAGTTGAATAAATCTCTTTGTTTACATATAAGGCTTAGTCTACTTCCCGAATATAATATCCTCCCTTCATATTTCCCCTAGAATCAGTGCTCCACTTCTATAGTCTACATGTACACACATAAAGGGCCATATTAGGGATTCTTATAAGAATTGTGAGATTCCAGTTCTCAGGGACTTTTAACTAAAATTAGAAATGGGTGGTCATTTTCAATGTGCAGTTTTTTTGACAATTAGTATCATAATTTTGATGATAAAAAATAAAAGTTCTATCTCACCAGTTACCTTGTTTTTTTGTTTTTGTTTTTGTTTTTGTAGCTAATCAGTTCGTACCTAAAAAAAAAATCTACAAAGAAATCCTTAGATCAAAAGGGCATCACTGGTGAATTCCACCAGTTATCACAGCAAAATTTCTAATTCGAGGCCC
>NW_006436298.1:32028530-32053353 GCF_000325575.1 Pteropus alecto | reverse complement strand
ATTACACCTGTCAAAGTCAAAATAACTATTGATTCACAAAGAGGAAATTGAAACGTCTGTTCAGACTGTCAAATTACTCTTTACTCCTCTGCCTTTGCTGCTGTCAGGGTCACATAATTTTTCTGCTAGGATTCAGCTCCCCAAACAAGGTACTGCTAAATGCAAGAAGCATCTCTATAGACTCTGTCTATTGCAGGAAGTGTCATGCTCACTGAGATCTTATCCATCATCAGAAAAAATTTTTTTTGATATCTATTCTGGATGACAATTCTAAAGTAACATTTCAAGCTATTGGGGCTCTTCCTCATTGTTTCTATAACAGTAGATGTTTCATGTTGAAGCTAGCCGACATTACAGTTCTTTTTCCACAAAACTCTTTTAGTGTGTATCCGTAAGTGTACATTATTTTTGCCCAAATTATGTGTTTGGCACTGAGAAACCTTGACTACTGAACTGAGAACTGTCCAACTATTGAGCTCATGTCACTCTTATTAATATTTTCTCCTTGAAGTAGTTGGGATTCTCTTCTTTGAATTAAACTCACTCAGGGTCATCTCTGGAATCAGGGAATTTTAAATGCTTTTAACATAGAGTAAAAAAGTTGGACTACAAATATGTTTTCTTATCAGAAGAATGCTTGCCTTTACTCATATTTTACCCTTCAAGTAATATATTCCAGTGAATATGGGAAATAGTTGAATAAATCTCTTTGTTTACATATAAGGCTTAGTCTACTTCCCGGATATAATATCCTCCCTTCATATTTCCCCTAGAATCAGTGCTCCACTTCTATAGTCTACATGTACACACATAAAGGGCCATATTAGGGATTCTTATAAGAATTGTGAGATTCCAGTTCTCAGGGACTTTTAACTAAAATTAGAAATGGGTGGTCATTTTCAATGTGCAGTTTTTTTGACAATTAGTATCATAATTTTGATGATAAAAAATAAAAGTTCTATCTCACCAGTTACCTTGTTTTTTTGTTTTTGTTTTTGTTTTTGTAGCTAAATGTGACATAGTGATCAATGTGTGCTAGGAATACATTAGTGTCATTTTAGTTTTGATTCAATTTTATAGGTGAGGAAACATGTGAAGTAAGGCAAGAAAGGAAAAGAATTCATCTCAAATAATAATAAATTCCAAAAGTTTAGTAGGCTATTTCACTGGCAGATGGAGAGATAGTGTAAGATTGGAACTGTATAAATGTTATTAGTATCTTAATGTCTATCTTAGAAAACAATTTAAATAAATCGAGGAAAAATGTGTATTAAAAACCTGAGATCTTCAAAAATACATACCAAAACAAAATACTCAGCAAAAGCATATTGAGAGGAAACTCGATAACAATTAACATTAAGCAAAAAGTAAAATATCAAATAAACAATCTAACTTTATACCTTGAGAAACTGAAAAAAAGTAAAACAAACTAAGCCTAAATTTAGAAGAAAATAAGAGTGAAAATAAATGAATTAAACATAAAAAGATAATAGAAAATATCAATGTAATTAAGAGCTATTTTTAAAAATAAAATAGATAAACTTTAGACTGTCTAAGAAAAAAGAGAGATGACTCAAATAAATAAAATAAAAAATGAAAGCAGAGATATTTGAACTGATACCACAGAAATGCAAAGGATCAGAAGAAACTACTATGCACAATTATATGCCACAAATTGGACATCCTAGAAAAAATTTATAAATTTCTAGAAATTTACAATCAATGAAGAAATAGAAAACTGAACAAACCAGTAACAAGTAAGAAGATTGACTCAGTAATCAAAAACCTCCCAACACAAAAAATCCCAAGGCCAGATGATTTCACTATTGAATTCTACCAAACATTTAAAGAAGAATTAATACTAATTCTTCTCAAACTCCCTCCAAAAAGAAAGGGAAAACTTCCAAACGTATTTTACAAGGCTAGCATTATCCTGGTATCAAAACCAGACAAAGAATCTACAAGAAAAGAAAATTACAGGCCAGTATCACTGATGAATATAGACACAAAAATCCTGAACACAATATTATTGAACTGAATTCAATAACACAGTAATTGTATTATAACCATAATCAAGTAGGATTTATTCCAGAATTCAAGGATTGTTCAACATCTCCAAATCAATCAAGGTGATACACTATATTAATAAAGGATAAAAACCAGATGCAGAAAGAGCATTTGACAAAATTCAACATCTTTCATGGGGGAAAAAAATAACTTTCAATAAATTGGGTACAGAAGGAGCATAACTCACCAGAATTAAGGCTATATGTGACAAGCCCATAGCTACATGATACTTAACAGTGAAAGGCTCAAAGTGTTTCCTATAAGGTTAGGAACAAAACAAGGACGTCCATTCTTTCTACTTTTATTTAACATAGTACCAGAAGTCCTTCCAGAGAAATCATGCCGAGAGAGAGAGAGAGAGAGAGAGAGAGAGAGAGAGAGACAGAGAGAAACAGAGAGAGAGAGACAGAGAGACAGAGAGACAAAGAGACAGAGAGACAGAGAGACAGAGAGAGAAGAGAGAGAAGGAGGGAGAGGGGAGGGGATGAAAGAAAGAAAGAAAATTCTAATTAGAAAGAAATAAATAAAACTGTCACTATTTATAGATGACATAGTATTATGTCATAGTATTTAGAAAACTAAAGGTTACATCAAAAAACTTAGAACTAAAGCAACAAATTTAGTAACATTGCAGGGCACAAAATTAATATACGAAAATTAGTTGTGTTTTTTTATACACTAACAATGAACTATCAGTGACAGAAATTAGGAAAGCAATCTCGTTTACATTACATCAAAAGGAATAACATACTTAGAAATAAATTTAACAAAGAAGTGAAAGATCTATGTACTGAAAACTATAAAACACTGATGAAATAAATTGAAGACAAAACTAAGTGGAAAAATTTCTCATACTCATGGATTAGAAGACTTATGTCTATACTAACCAAAGTGATCTACAGATTCAATGCAATGCTTACGAAAATTTCAGTGACATTTTTCACAATAAGAAAAATGATCCTAAAATTTTATAGAACCACAAAAGTCCCCAAAGCCAAAACAATCTTGAGAAAAAAATAACAAAGCTAGAAGCATCACACTTCATGTTTTCAAACTATGTTATACACCATATTTCAAAACATATTAGCCATGGTAATCAAAAGAGTGGTGTATTGGCATAAAAACAGACACATCGATCAATGGAACAGAATAGAGAGCCCAGAAAAAAACCTGTACAATTATGGTCAATTAATTTACTACAAAAAAGACAATATAGAATGGGGAAAGGATAATTCCTTCGAAAAATGGAAAAACTGAACAACTACATGCAAAAGAATGAAACTGGACTCTTACCTTATATCATGAACAAAAATCAACCCCAAATTATTTAAAGACTTAAATTTAAGACCCGGAATCATAAAACTCCTAGAAGAAAATGTAGGCAGTAAGCTTCTAGATTTTGGTGTCAGCAATGATTTTTAGGATTTGACACCAAAAGCAAAGGCAAAAAAATAAAAACAAACAAGTGAAATTCCATCAAACTAAAAAGCAACTGAACATCAAGGGAAATCATTAACAAAATGAAAATGTCACCAATGAAATGGGAGAAAATATATGCAAATCATATATCTAAAAAGGGGTTAATGGCAAAAATATAATAAGAACTCATACTCTATACTCCCCAAAAATCCAATTAAAAAAATGAGCAGAGGAACATAATAGACGTTTTTTCAAAAAAGATATACAAATGGCCAACAGGTACATGAAATGATGCTCAACATCATTAATCATAAGGAAAAAAAAAACCCAAAAACAAATCAAAACCACAATGAGGTATCACCTCTCTCCTGTTAGAATGGCAATCATCAAGAAGATAAGAAACAACAGGTCGACAAGTGTTGATGAGGTTGTGGATGACTGGGAACCCTGTTCACTTTTGGTGGGAATGTAAATTGGCACAGCCATTATGGAAGATAGTATGGGGATTTTTAAAAAAATTAAAACTAGAACTACCATATGATCCAGCAATCTCTCTTCTGGGTATATATCTAAAGGAAATGAGAACAAGATATTAAAAAGATATCTGTACTCCTATGTTTATTTCAGAATTATTTACAACAGTCAAGATATAAAATAACCTAGGTCTCTATCAAGGACAAATGAATATAGAAAATTTGCTATATATAAAATGGAATATTTTTCAGCCATGAGAAAGAAGAAAATCCTGCCATTTGTGAAAACATAAATGGACATTGAGAGCATTGTTTAATGTGAAATAAACCAGACAAGAGAGGCGAATAGTGCATGGTATCACTTATATGTGGAAAATTTAAAAAAAAAAAAAAAGTCAAATTTATAGAAACAGAGTTAGAAAAGTGGTTTCCAGAGGCAGGGGTTGGTAGAAATTGGGAGAGGCTGGTAAAAGGTAAAAAATATTATACTTTTTAATTTTTTAAAAAGTAAATACATCATTTTACTTTTTCTAAGCCATACCAACTTTATTATATTGATTATATATTCACTTTGTGGTGTGTTCAGTATATTATTACCAGGATAGTTTTTTAAAGCATTTAGCAAAAAAGAGAATAAACATGATCTAATACAATTACATCTGAGATACATAGAACAGGTTGAAAGGTGAATTCATTTTATTTAGTAGATCATTTAAATCTATCATATAAATATTAACATTATTCTACTAGTCGTTAGGATGAGGGGTGGAACAGGCCAAAAGATACTTTTGAAATGGAATCATCACATTTCACAATATCAGACAAGAGGAACTCTCAGAATGTGTTTCTTCTCTGGCATTCAAATCCGATATGGACTTTTAAAATGCTAAAATATCTGAGTGTTATGTTTACTCAATTGATTTACTGGATTCTTTTGCTTAGAGGGAATAGAAGTCTTAGTGAAACCTATCAAAGTTATAATTTGTAACTTGTTTTTATCAGCAGACTGTCAAGGTAGGAAGCATAGGCTTGAAAGCTAACTGTGTTGTGCCATTGTCATAAAACAAAGTTTAAGTTTCTGAACCTGAGCCTTTTGCACTCCACCCATTATAGCAAGCAGTTTTGTTGGACTATTGATGTGTCACACCTAATAACTTTTCTTTTTAAGTGGGACTGGCCCCAAATTTTTAATGAAAATGACATAGAAAGCCCACTCATTAATGGTGCTTTTGTTTTCCTCTCAACATCAGTGGAGGATGGGGTAAAGCTATAATGGAAATTTGCTATATTCAAAATACCACAGAATTGCTAGTGAAAAAATATTTTATATAGTTCAGCCTGAGAAAGTCAAGTAGCAAAATTATCATCAGCCTTTTAAGCAGAAATCTAAGTAAAACACAGAATACTCTTCTATACCACTATTTTACTAGAGCAAGTTTCAAAATGGCTCTTTGAAGCACTTAGCAAACCATACCTTGAGAGCTCTAATTTCTCCTGTAGCTAATAGCCAAACTCTAAATGACATTCATTAACTCTTTCAAAAAAGGTGTGGAAACATTTTTTGGTGTGCATGGCCCCAAAGGAGATAAAAGGGAAAGAGTATGAAATAAAATCGTCTACCTTTATTCTCACTTTTTTAACTTCCATTCTGGTGGAGAGAAGATTTGTCCATATATTCCCATGGGGCTTTTTGTTAGATGTAATAGAGTCATGGCACTGATATCTGTTAAATATAGGAAAACATACTATAGGGATGTTTTGGAACTTAATCCTGATTGGATTAAAAAAGAAATTCTCATACTGTATAATATGCTTCTTTTGCATTCTGTAATTATCCTTTGCAGTGGTCCCCAACCTTTTTGGCACCAGGGACCGGTGCCCCTATGAGAATCTAATTCTTGACCTTATGAGAATCTAATGCCTGATCTGAGGTGGAGCTGAGGTGGTGATGCTAGCTCTGGGGAGCGACCGCAAATATCAGATGAAGCTTCTCTCACTAGCCTGCTGCTCATCTCCTGCTGTGCAGCCTGGATCCTAACAGGCCATCATCTTGTACCAGTCCAGGGCCTGAGTATTGGGAACCCCTGCTTTATAGAATTATCACTTATAATCAACATGCACATAAGAATGTAAGATTTATAAAGGTGTGAATATTGACTGTTTCAATGCTCTGTTCTCAGTGCTTTGCATGAAGCCAGGTGCATTTTAGGAGATCAAATGATATTTGTAAAAACACTTTGAAAAATTAATAATATATGGCATTTTTTTTTTGTACATCTTACCAAAATTTGTTTTTGAATATATTAACACTTTCTATTTTATTTTGGGGGAAGTTTACTGGTGTAAACATTTTGGAGAAAAAGCAAGGAGGAAGAGCTAGCTTTTATTTATTTATTTCAGACATTTGATATATATAACTGATATATAACATAATTATTTTATATATAATTGATATATAACATTATATTAGTTTCAAGTATATAACAATGATTCAATATTTGTATATATTATAAAGCAATCACCACATAATTCTAGTTAACATTTGTCACCATATGTAGTTACAATTTTTTTTCTTGTGATGAGACCTTTTAAGATTTATTCTCAGCAACTTTCAAATATCCAAGATATTATTATTAACTATAGTCACCTTGCTGTACATTATATACCTAAGACTTAATTTTTTTAGTTAAACTATTCTAGTTATTGGGAAATTTAATGATCTCTATTTTGTCTTTTAAATTACAATTTTTAACAGAGATATATATGCTTTTCTCATGTTATTTATAATGGAACTTAATGAGTTAAATTATTTTTCATTTTTAAAATCTAAATATTGAGTTTTAAAATAATATTAAGTCACTTACATGTCTCAAACTTTCTTTGTTGTTTCCACGATTTTATTTGTAGTTTAATTTGCAAAACAATTGTATTTTTCCCTGTCAAAAAAAAAAAAAAAACAAAGCATTCTGTATGTTTGTCATTGTATACTGTGCTTACATTTTTGATCTTCTGTGTCAAAACTGATTGTGATGTAATTTATATCATGGTAAAGCACAAATGATGTCTTACACAGGTCTATCCAAGTGAGATCTAATTTTACTATACAGCTCTTATATTGGCAATGAGGCTTCAGGTATATTTGTGTATGAGTGCGTAAAAGAGTAGGAGAGGGAAAGACATAGTAAGTGAAAATTTATGCAGATATCTGTATGCAAGATTTTCATAAGCAGTAAGAAAGGAAATATTGTACATCCAGGAAACAATATAACAGACCTGATTTTATGCATAAATGTCTATTCGTTAGGGGATACCAGAAAGTTTCATAAATCATATGAATGACAAACCAACTGATTATACATTAGAAGTAATCTGGTACCCAAAGGGGATAGAGAATCCACACAAATTAGTTTCTTAGAGTATTATTGTTCCATAGAAATCACTTGTGGATATACAGCATAAGCCAATGCTCTAAAAGATTCTGTTGCTTACTTCGTTTGCTTTGCTTATCTGAGGCATAGCAAGGCTTATACTGAGAGGGAAACTGAATAGGTCCTATCTGATATTCCAACCAAACACAATGGTCTATCAGGCAAAGAAAATGCAACTCCCAAATCTTACTGTTTAGATTCTCTGAAGAATTGTTGAAACACATCCAACAAATGTATACAAAATTATTCAAAATAATGTTTAAGTTTTCTAGGCCTCAGTCTTCCAAATAGCAAGGTATCATCGGAGGCCTTTAATCTTAGCTCTTTATAGAATTTCTGTGAAAGGAGTTTACTACAACTTTACTATTGTTATTGAAGGTAATTCCATTTTCATTAAGCCCTCAGTGTATGTGTTTGCCCTGGTGTCACAAATTGATAACATTAATTAAATAATTTAAATATCTGTACTTAAAAAGTCAGAGGATGAAATTAAGGTCCAGCTATTCACCTGCACCTCCTTAACTTATGCTAGGTTCTATTTAATTGAAAGTCAATAACTTGGAATGGAAAAACATATTCACTGTAGCTCATATTAGAAACTGTAAAGCCTGATCAATTGTATGATTCACAGTGTGCCTACTTCTTTCAGTATAAAGTAACATTTTTTTATACCTTTTCAAATGTATGTGTCATATGTATATAACATTTTAAAGTAATATTAAAATTACCAAAATCCCCAATTATATTTGAAAACAAATATAAGTTTAAGCTACCAAAAAGTAACTTATTAATGCCACACATATTTCGGTTTTACCTTATATTTTATTGTCATGTGTAGAAAAATATTTTTTAAACTCACATTCATTTTAACATAATATTAAAGAGATCAGTAAAATTATGCCTTAAGTATGAGGTGTCTTACACCCATCTGAACACCATTTCTAAATAAGCCTTGTGTTGCATAGCCACTGTATTATTTAGTTGACTCTTGTTTTTAATCTCTATCATCTCTGCATATACTTATGTTCAATAGAAGCAATCAAAATATTTTTACTTATTACAATTTTTAAAAATCATTTAACTACAAAAGATATTTATGTAACTGGGAAGGGGATTTTTACAGCATTTAATAGTGAGGACGCTGAAACCTGACTATCTTGAATTAGTATACTAGAATTATATTTACTGTGTGACTTTGGAAAAATTTCTTAATTTCTCTATGTGTCAATTCTGTCAAAATGACAGCAACAGAATATATTAGTATTTATTTGTATTTCAGATGAAAAAGAAGACAGTAAATATTTAAAGCTTAAAGAAAAATCTAAGTGTGTTTTTATCATACATATGAAGCAGAGTAGAAAATGAAAAGCTGTAAGAGGAGCCAAGATGTCATTTTTTCTTGTATGAAACATTGAGCAAGAATTTTAACTTCCTTAAACATAAATTTCCTTTGTTGTAAATTGGAGATGATTATATTTTTTTCTCATTAGTTCTATCAATGAAATAATGCATTTTGTAATTCCTTATAAGTTATAAAGTAATATACATGCCACTTATTAATATAACAATCACTGAGACCTAGATTTGTCATATTTCTTCGATAAGCAATTCTTTTCAGGCCTGACAAGTTTATACAAGTTAACTACATAAATATAAAATCACAATATCATAGAATATTGAAATTATACCAAACAAAACACATGTATACTGTTTGATAAATTTACAAACCAACTTAGCATATAGGAGGCTTACCTGCTAAAACTATTATAGTTAAGCTCTAATTATGCTGTTTGTTAAATATACACTATCTTTTTTACAACTATGGTAGTATTATAATCATTGACATCTCATGTTTTAATTAATCAGATAGTCTAAAGTTTCAAATTATTTGCTTAATTAAGGATGTAATAATTCTAAGAATGAAAGCTAGCAAATGTTGATTTTATATATCACAGGCACTATTTTTTTATTACATGCTGATCAATTGTACTATATGATTTCATAAGTAACAAAAAGCAGAAAGCATTAGGGTTAGATTTTGTGTTTGTCTTTGAGATTAATTGAAAGATCCGATGAGTCTAACAATTAGACTTTTCTGGGATGACAGAGGGAGAAATACTGAGGAACACAAGAAAATGCTTTGTAATGTTTTCTCTTGATGCTTTCTATGAGTTTTCCTGTAACTAGCAGTTTTCTTTACCAACTTTTCCTCTTCATTTTTTTAAAGAGGTAAATTTAATTTTTAAAAATGTATTATTTGTTTGGAAATTCTACTATGTTTTGGTCAACTTTTTAACATTTGACTTATTACTTGATTGGTAGAATAAATGTCCCTACTGAAGTCAAATTTGTGGTGTACTTTTTCAGGGGTGAAATACATTTAACACAATATTCTGATTCTATATTGGTAAGAGCAATGTGGGGATTTTTAGGTAAAATTGGGGATTGAATGCTGGTGTCTAATTTCACAGTGTAGAAAAATCATTCTGAAAAAAGTTAAGGGTAATATTTTAAGGGAATAAAACTCCAAGGATAGAGAGAACTAAAAGGGAATCAAGAACAACAAATTTGAAGGTGGACCACAGATGGAGTAGTGGTTAAGTGAACAGACCTGAGTCGTCAGACCTGAGAAATCCAAATACTCAGTCACTAGCAGTACAAGCTGAGACTCATTCTGATTTACACTGCAGAATTCCCACAGGCTTGGAAACCGGGATCATCAAGTACTGCTGGGAGTTGGAGACAGAGATACTGCAATGAGAAAGACCAGTTGTAAGCAATTTAAGAGGCAGTTAGATAGATCTTAACACTGCATAGCCTGGTAACTGTTTATTCTAGAAGAAAACAAGAATTTCATTTTCTGCAGAGGTTAAAAGAGTGAGACTGGCCTGGGAAACAACAGGTATACTTAGGGACAGAGTTATCACAATGGAAACTTTAGGGGAAGCGGTGATTAAGTAACAGAATGCATATCCAACGCTGAAAACTAGGAGCTCTTAATATTTGATGCTTAGTATACTTGCAGTCAATCTTTTCACGTTGGAAATTATAATTGAATCTATTTGATGTGAAAGTACAAGAATATTGCTATTAAGGGATTTTTTTCTGTAATAATGGTCATAGCTGACAAGCCCTACCCATCTGCTCAGAGTTCTGTCATTTTTAAACCCCTATTTACAAATATATGTAGATATTAAAAGATTACCAGAAAACTGAAGAAAACCTCTAATGTAAAAAACAGAAAAAGAAAACCAATTGGATTGGAACATCCAGTTTCCAGTTCAGGTGTAAGGAACTTAGAAATTGCTACTCAATATTAAAAACAAGTAACACCCTGAACAAACTAAAAAAATCAACAACCCTTCTTAGAGCTATCAGAGAAGTAAAGTCACAGGGCAAACAGCTGCCCTCAAAATTGGAGAGAGAGAGAGGCAGATGCATACAGAGAAATCACTATTTACCAGAGCAGAAATTCACAAGTAGAAATCTCTATGGAAACCAGTGCTGAGGTAGGGAAATGTTAACTGTAATTGACGAATTACTGGAGGACAAATCTGAGAGTTGAAAACTCCAGGAGAATCTAGTCATAGTAGGGCCCACTGTTGTGAGTTTTACCTCCTGGAATTCTACTAGTTCCTCACAGTGAATGTCAGAGAAAAATCCCCTTGAGCTTCCAGCAGGAGGAAGAGAAAAGGAACTATTTTGAAATAGAGCCTCACTTAACTGGGTGAAGAGAAATATACAACTCCAGCCCCTCCATCAATCTTGTCCCACCTAAGTGGGATTGGGGGTCAAGGGGGGACCGGAGAAGCACTGATGAAGTTCACAGTCCAAGAACAAAGGTTTGCCAAAAGTTGAGACATACTCATAGGCTGTAATGGTCCCCCATTCTCCATATCTTGCCATTACATTATTAAAGGCCTATTTATCACCATTTCTTTTATTTATAACATGTTCACCTTTCAACTAGAAATTACAAAGCATATTAAATGGCATAAAACATAATCGACTGCATAAGCATCAGAACCAGAGTCAGATGGCAGGAATGTTGGAATTATAAGATTAGAAATATAAGGAAATGATAATTAATACATTAAAAGCTTTAATGGAAAAAAAAAGGTAATAACATGTAAGAACAGAGGCATGGTATAAGCTAAGAGATAGAAATTCCAAGAAAGAATAAGAAAGATATGCTAGAGATCAAAAACAAGGTAACAGAACTGAAGAATGTCTTTGATGAACTTATTAGGAGACTAAAAACAGTTAAGAATCTTTGAGCTTGGAGATATAACCAAGAAAAAATAAAAACTAAAATTGAAAAGCAATGAGAAAAAAAGACTAGAAAAAGAACAGAACAAGGAGCAAGAGCAATATGAAAAATAGTTTCTTCAACCAATGATGCTGGGATAATTGGATCTCCACATGCAAAAAATGAATATAGACAGATCTTACAACTTTCACAAAAATTAACTCAAAATAGATCATAGATATACATGTAAAATTTAAGATTCAAAACTATAAAAGTCTTAGCAGATGACATAGAACAACCGGTTGACTTTGGGTATGCTGATGACTTTTTAGATATACCACCAAAAATATGATTCATGAAAGAATTAATAAGCTGGACTTTATTAAAATTAAAAACTGCTCTGTGATAGACAATGTCAAGAGACTAGAAGACAAGCCTCAGTCTAGAAGAAAATATTTCCAAAAGAAACATCTGATAAAGGATGGTTATCCAAAGTCCGCAAATAATTCTTAAAATGCAACAAAAAGAAAACAACTCAATTTAAAAATAACCAAAGTTCTTAATGAACACTTCACCAAATAAGATATATAGATGGCAAGCATATATAAAGATGTTCTACATCACATGTCATCAGAAAGGCAAATTAAAACAGCAATGAATGCTACTGCATACCTATTAGAATGACCAAAACATGGAACATTGAAAACACCAAATGCTGGTAAGGAAGTGAAGTGAAAGGAATTTTCATACATTAGTGCTAAGAACGCAAAATGGTATACCAACTTTGGAAGACAATTTGGCAGTTTTTTACAAAGCTAACCATACTCTTACCAATAAATTCAGGAATTGTACTCTTTGATATTTACCAAAAAGAGGTAAAAAATTATCTCCACACTAAAAGCTGAACACAATGTTTATAGCAGCTTCATTCATAATTGCCTAAACTTGAAAGCAACAAACTGTTTTTAGTAGACAAATGAATAAAGAAGCTGTGGAATATGTTTTATGCCTTTTAGTATGGAATATTTTTCTGTGCTAAAAAGAAATGTTTTATCAAGCCATGAAAAAATGTGAAGGAAACTTAAATGCATATTACTAAGTGAAAAAAAGCCAATCTGATAAGGTTACATACTATAAGATTCCAGCTATATGATAGTCTATAAAGACAAAACTATGGAAGCAAAAAAGGATCTGCAATTGCCAGAGGAGTTGAGGGAGAGATGAACATGTAGAACATAGAGGATTTTTAGGTCAGTGAAAATACTATATATGATATTTTAACAGTGGATATATATAATTTACATTTGTCTAAAATCACTGAATGTATAATAAGAGTGAACCCTTAGGTAAACTAAAACAGTTTCTGAAAAATGAAGAATTTTTTAATCTAGAATAAACACTATGTTAAAACTTTTACCCAGAAATTATAGATTTAAGGCAAAATAAAGCTTGCATTTAGCTATTTCATAAATGCACTCTTAGACATGTTTCCCTCTATCCGAAATAATCAGTCTACTGCCTCTATTCTACACTTACTTCAATCAATGTAATATTTAAGACAATCATCTAGCAACTTTACTCAGCATCCTGTGAAATCATTTAGGAGGCCATTATACAGTCAATATTTAATACCGGAAAATGTGTGTGCATGCAATTATTCAAATCCACAAAGTGATTTAACATTTTTCTATATTTGATTTTGCACTTACTGATACATTTGCAATGCCTTCTTTTGACATTTGAAAATGGTTTTCATTGATGATGACTCAATTCTATATTTCTTTTATAAATTGTTTTTAATTATTTCTTATCTAAAATATGTATTTCCATATAATATTTCAATTTTATCTTTCACACTTATTCATTGGTCAAAAATACTTAATGAAACAACACAAAATAAAGTTCAAATGGAATTTTCAACACTTAAAATATATAATACATTTCTTCTAATCTTAGTTTTCTCTACTTAAATTTAAAAAGAATAGCTATCTATGTTTTTAGCAGCACAAATGTCCAAATATAATCATTACTCTGTGCTTATTATTAAGAATGAAGAGATTGATGGAAACTGATTTCCACAAACAAGCTCTATTGTCAGATTTTGAGCCTTTCATAGAATCTGATGACATTTACTTTTTATATATTCCATGTGTTGCTTCTCCACTAAATACTGAAAAATATACTCTTTTCTATTTTTCTGTATGTAAACTTGAGCCCGTTTCTGGGGAGGAAAATCAAAACAAAAAAATCTATCAATGATCTTAGGATGGCAATTAGTAAGAGAGAACAAATATTGATAGTAACCCTTATTTCAATTGTCCTTATAAATTTCCTCTGTTACCTGTGACAAGAATGCCTTATAATGCTGTTTTGTTTATTGTTATCTAGAGCACATTTTACCTTTTAAATAATGTAAATAGTTAATTATATCAAAAATAACAGTATAAAATATTGAAAAGACTGGTTGATATTTTTATTAAGTATGTAAACTTGAGAACCTTCAGAAGGACCCTGATATTTTATTTGCTTGTTTACTATATGACTCAGCTTTAAGTAGACACGTTGACTTAGACTGAGTGTAGGTTATGTATAAAAAGTATATCAGTTATTCGCAGTGGAAAGAAACTTTCAATTTGACCATTATTCTTAAGTTTGAGTGTCTAGTTCTTCAAGGCTTAAATCACAAGAATTGCTCAGAGAACACTTAAAATCAACAAATATAATCATTTAAATAGAAAATAATATTGGTATTTATTTACCATATTAATGTAATTAAAATTCAGTTTAAACAAAACATTTTATTAAATTAATTAATTATAGGTTCATTTAAAAGGCATAGATGCTAGAAATAAAATGGTTTTTTATATGAGAATGTTCTTCGTTTAAAGAATATACAAGTTTTTATTATAGTCTTATGATTCTTTCCACTAAGCCTCTTTTCTTTCCAATTCTTTCTCATTTTATTACTAATTTTATTTACTATTGGAAATAATTAAGACTATATTTATGAGAAAAATGATTTTATACAATTAATTGCTTCACTTGGCAACATAAAGGATTCTTAATTGTCCTTGCAATTTTAATATTTTTTCTTTTAAATTATTTTTTTGATGAAAATACACTAGATTAAAATGTTTTTCTTGACCTAGGTACCACACCAGACCACTGTGTTGTTTTTGTGATTAATATGTGTTTTCCTGGATTTTCTAATTTTTGATAACACTGTCCTAAAATAGCAGGATTGAATATTTGTTTCCTGAATTAGAGATCACCTTTTGTCTATTTACCATGTTATATTTATCTTCTATTAAAATCTAGGAGCTCAATAAATCTGTGTTAATTTATTTCAGTTCCTATAACTTGGTACTAACATTTAGAATGGCATGTCAGCCGAGAGGCACAAGAGGTATAGGCCTCAGTTATTAGAAGGAATGAGATTCTGTTATTTCTTTGAAGTCATGCTGACCATCACATATTTTAACAATCTTAAGAAGCTCAAAAGGAAATCTTTACAGCTTTTTTTCAAGTTTCTTCATTCTCAAGTTATATCTTCTCTTTTCCTTGGGCTTGGGTCGATATAGGTAAAAAAAAAAAAAAAAGTGCTGTCCAGTAATGCAGCAAGACATTTTAAGGGTCTGGAGTCAGAAAGAAGACAATTATTACACATACACACAACGACTTGAGGTGTCAAATGTCCTGAAATATCTGATCTGACCATCTATTCAAAAGCATTTATTTAGCTTTTACTATGCTCAAGAGATGTTATGCATTATTGGTGATATGTAGATGAATCATACAAATATTTTACACTTAAAAAATTTATTTTTATAGTGTGGCAATACATATAATATATTCAAGAGTATGCTATAAATTATGTATGTAGAAGCCATAATATCAGCCAAGTTTCTTAAGCTATTGGACTTGCCTTGTGTTAAAATATTGTCTTCCTGTATATTCTAAGAGAAAAAATTTAAATAAAAATTAAAGACTTTATAGGCCTTTATTGGTGAAACCAAATTTTGCTGGGGCAGAACATTAAAATAAATGGAGGTATTAGATTTATTCCAACAATATGAATTAGACATTTCCTAATTTTCAATTGTTATGAGTTATAGTCTAGCTTTGTATAAAATTGCATATTCTGTTAATTCTCTTTCCAGTCAATGCCTTTTTTCCTCACCATATGTAGTGTCCTAATATTTTCTTCTCTCATAATTCTGTGATAGGAATACTCTCTTTGCCTTTCTATATTATAAACTTCCTAATTAGCATTGACTTTCGTACTACAGTATCTGTAGTAAAATCTCATTAATTGTGCCCAATTGGGAAATAAAATATAAGTCTGAATTACAGAACATTTAAGAAGAAATGGCATGAAATAAAATATGCATATGGTAATCTACTGATAGCAATTGAGAGTGAAAATCTCAAATGTGAAGGAAAAAAGTTTGTTTTGAGCTTGAAAATAACCATAGATAAAATTTATTTTTGTTACTATATTTAATATTTGAGAGAAACCACTGCTAAAATGACATAAAATAATTTTCTAGCTTTTACTTGAAAATAGGCTAAATATTTCCTTTATTTGCACTTTAATTTCATTAGATTAATCTTTTCAGTGTGTAAATATATATATTTCAATTAAGCTTACTTTAATTATCATAATTTTCAATTTTTGATTAAACAGATTTTTATTGTTTAGGAAGGAAATTCACCTAATAGGACAAACACTGCAGCATAAAATCTTCTTGTCCAAGATAGTAAATAATTTTAATTTTGTAGACACAAATATAATACTAAATAGTGCAATTTATGATTGATATCATATGTAATATTTTTATTTTCTAAGAAAATGTTTAAAATTGCATTAAAATTATTAAAAATTTCCAAGTACATTTAAAAAACAGATAAGTAAACACAATGATATTGCTTATGCTTAATTATCAATCAGTTATCTCTTCATTTACTTTCTTTGGCAATAATTCAAATTTCTGGTTCACTTGCTTTCTGATAAATTACCCTAAATGTATGCAGCGGTAGCTCATGGTGAAATAACAATGTAGTTTTTTTTGAAAATATTTTCATGGAAGCTTTTATTCAGATAGAAATATGGAAGCAAAGTTTAAGGACAGGTTAGTTTTGTAAAAACACAACTCTATTGTATTTTGAAAAATAGGAGGGACCACAGAAGAATGGGATAGAATTGACAAAAATGGCAGTATTTAAGACTGATTAGGAGCAGTTTTCAAAGTAAGGTAAAATAGATAGGAAGAAAGGGTTCCTGAATTGATGTCAGGAAAAATTTTAAAAATGAGTGAGTCATCAGTAGTGTAGGATAACATAGTATCTAAAAGCTCAAGATAAAACAATTTTCCTGGCCAGAGGAGTTATAGAAAAGAGATCTATCTAGTGGTTCAGAGAGTTTAGAGGGGAGAGAATGTCCATTATTATTATTAGTTTTTCTGTTTTCTCATAGCACTTAACTTTGAGGGTAGCACCAGAATAACAGAACTGCTTTGTAGTATACGAAGCTAAATTACTGAGGGGAAAAAAAGCAACAGAAAATTTATCTCTCCAGAAAGCTGGCTAAAGGGTTCTTGTGATAGAGAAAGTGAGGAAGAAATCCTGGAGAGGAGCAAGCTAGAGAAGAGAACTCCCAAATTCTGTCTAGAAATGTAGACAAGTCTGTGGAATTAATGGAATTAATGGAACAACCCATTGAAGCACAGCAAAAGATTTAAAAACTGAACTTACAGTGAGATTAAAATAGATGTGAGTTGAATTGGAAAATTAATTAAACCTCTAACTGGACTAACCACACACACACAAAGGAAAGAATTCTTTCAACCTAGAATTTTGTATCCATTAAAATTTTCTTTGGGAATGACAGCAAATTAAAGTTATTCTTAGATCAAGGAAAAATTAAGAGAATCTGTCACTAGCAGACTGTCCTCACACCCCCAAAAAGCTAAAGGAAGTTCCTCTGGTTAAACAAAAATGATTCTAGAAGAAATTCTGTAACTTCAGAAATGAAGAGCAGAAGAAATAGTAATTATATAAGTTAACAAAATAACTACTATACAAAGCTTATTCTCTGATGACTATAATAGAATGAAACCAGAGATAAGTAACAACAAAAAAAAAAAATCCAGAAAATCCCTAAATAGCTGGAAATTAAATAATATATTTCTACACAACCTATGGGCCAAAGAAGTCTCATGAATATAAGAAAATAGTTTAAACTAAGTGAAAATGAAAATTATACAGCTAAAACAGTGGTTAGAGGAAAATTTATAGCATTAAATGCCTCTAGAGAGAGAAGAGCAAAATAAATCTAGAGGAAGCTGAAAGATTTTAATAATGATTAGAGATCATTGAAATTGAAAACCAAACAATAGAGAAAATCAATAAGCCAAAAGTTGTCTTTTTTAAAAGATCAATAAAATTGATAAACTTCTAGCAAAGCTAATAAAGAAAGATATTAAAATGAAAATATTACAAATAATTCTATGCCGATAAATTTGAAAAACAGATGAACCAATTCCTTGAAAGATACAATCAAAATTCATTCCAGATGAAATAAAACCCTGAGAAGTACAATATCCAAAAAAGTAAGTTCCAGTCCCTGATGGTTTCACTGGTGAATTACCAAATGTTTAAGACAGAGGTCATATCAATTTTATATAATCTCTTCAGAAAATTGAATGGGAGGAAATAGTTATCAACTTAATTTATCAGTCCAGCATCCTGATATCATCACCAGATAAAGACAGTACCAGGAAAGAAAATGACAAATATCTATCATTAACATAAATGCAAAAACCTTAACAAAATATTAACAAACAAAACCTAGCAATGGATAAAGGTATAATATGACCAACTGGCATTCATTTCAGTAATGAAAGACTAGTTCAATTTGAAAATCAAACAGTGTAATTTGCCATACTAACATAAGAAAGAAGAAAAGTTGTTTAATAGTTTCAATAGATGTAGAAAATACATTTGATATAATTCAACATGCATTTATGTTAAAAACTCTTAGCAAACTAAGGACAGAAAGAACTTCTTTAACTGGCAGAAATGTGAACTCCTAGAGGGCAAGGACTATGATTTGGTTTTTCTTTTCACCCATTTTTAGCACACACAATCCACGTTTCAAAGGTGAAAAAAAAGGTAAAATATTTACAAATACATAAATTAACAGTGCCCTATTTAACACACACACACACACACACACACACACACACACACACACAAACCTTTTGTACAAATAGATTAAATCACTTCACAAATACTAATGAATATCATTTGGGAGTGAAAGCTCAGATGTAGAAGGATATGAAATGTGTGTTTCTGTGTGTGTATATGAGAGTTTATGAGAGTATGTGTTTATTTTCACGCTATAATTTAATGCTGTGAATACTTTATCTTGAGGAGCTAAGTTATTTAATAAAAACATATTTCTTGGGTTTTCCAAACAATGCCATGATGTTGAAAATTTTTTTTTTAGGAAGCTGATGTATTTTAATATTCATGGGTAATTTAAAATGGGTTGGTGAAAACATCTAGGGTTTTATTCTAGACTTGATGATCAAGGTCTTGATGGCAGTCGATTTGGTGATACATAAGAAATACATATTGGAAATCTTTGTTTCTTCGATTTTATGAAGTAAATAAATGAGACTAAAAGTAAATATATGTTTTCAAGAAAAAAGAATTAAATCATTTTAAATAATTATTTTATTCTCTGGTAACAGTTAAATTCAGCTATAATAACTGAAATTATATACTATGCGTTCATTCATATGTATTAATTTATACATATTTTTACTTATACACATTTATATTTATATTCATATTCATACATTAACATTGTTTATTAGACCCGCACATCATATATTTTTCCACAAACAATACATTGATCCTAAAAGATATTTTATATCCTCTCATGAAAATACATGAATAAATGAATTAGAGATCAAGCAGGGTTACTCGTTGCAAAGAACTAAATGGTCTTCTTTACTTTAGATGTAGTTTTGTCAGCCAGGATGTATTTCCTAAGCTTACTGCACTTTTAACGGAGTGTGATTAAGAACATCTGTTTTTTTAAAGAACATACTTTAGGTGAATTCTATTATGGTCCAAAGGTCTGCATCCCACTGAGAAGGCAGATGGATAAATGTTTGGTTTATGGTACCAGACGGAGATATGCTTCTGAATTAGAGATTATAGTTCACCTTATCACCAACTGGTTAAAACTTCAAAATCCTCAAGGCAATATCTTGATAAAGCTCTACTTAGCTTTATGTATTTCCTGTCCATTATTTTAAATTGTGCTTCACAAGGTAAAGATAGATTTATAATTTAAGTGCTGAATGTAGAAGTTGAGTTCTTTTATAATTATATTGTTACCTATTTGAATTATTCATAAATTTGTTCTGCTTTAATTTATAAGTAAGCCAAAACTACATAGAAAAATAAATATATATATATGGCTTTAAGAAAACTATTCTATTGTGTCTCCACATGGTGAAAGGAATATTTTTGGACTATAATTTTTTTGAATTCAAGATTATAAGACTTGACATACTATCTTTTTTTAATTTGCTTTTTTTGACTATAAAGTTCATTGCACAAAAAAGTGAGCTAATACTAAATGAGACGGTGAGTCAGGGTTGTGTGATGTTCATATGGTTTACACAGTAGAAGCAGCTGTTGATGCCAATTATGTAGTAATAAGGTTGAGCAGCTGCCAAAAGAATAAAACTAAGTTTGTCTTGAAGGCAAGTCAGATATGATGCTCTGAATGCTTCTGTCTTCTAGCACAAGTGAGTCCCTGTTTTTAATCTGTAGACAGTAACTGGAGCTAATGAAGCAAGTGGACAAGGACATTCTGGCTTTATATATGATTGTTTTAGCCATAATAAAATTGTGATCTTAAATTGTGTGTTAAAAAATTTTTCTGGACTTTACAAATGGAGAATAAATGTAAGATTTAAATGTGTAAGCTAATTTATGTCAAATCACCATGCTGAATATACACACATAAGAAAAAAGCTAAACATACAGATTGCCTCACTTATAATAAAACATACCTATTCTTCAGTGGAATTAAACAGATGTTTAAACTTTTTCAACAAATTTTAAAAGTGACATAAGACAGGAAATGAAGAAGATTAGATTCAATTTAAGTTCTAGGAAGTCAGTAGACAGGTTATAATTATCTATTATTAAGGCAACTGATATAAAAGATAGAAAACTTCTTTTCAAATTGGAGGTGTCTTCCATTTGCTGGACCTATTGAATTTCAGCGAAATGACAAATGAGGAATCCTTTTATATTCTATGTTCATCAATCTTATTTTGAGATCTGGTCCTTTTTTTTCATTAATTTATTTGTATAAATTAGAACTGTTGTAGATAGTATAAAACAACCAGATCTATTAATTAGTCAAGGAGTGCAGCCTGCTTAATTGTTGGTAGTCTAAGAAATATTTAGTTATTTGTGTCATATATTTCTATACATAAGTTATAAAAAATATTAGAAATTCAAAATGTCAAATCTTGCTTGGTGCTATAAGAACAGAAGTGTTTTATGTTTTTGTTTTTTAAGAAAATATCAGACTCTGTGACTTTTCAATTCTTCAGTTTTTGAGAAAGATGACAGTGCTATGGCCTTTAAAATGTACCTATCTACCTTTCTGGAGCTGGACAGCTTTGAGGGATTCAGGTCTCAACTATTATTAAATTTTAAAAGTGAAAAATTGCGCTGCAATACTGAAGAGAGTTTTTGCTCAGTGGTCTTCTAGAGGATGGAGTTTTGTCACAAAGATTCCTCCATGCTCTATGCTCTGTCTTCTAAACAGAAACCTCCAGCCTTTGCCAATTAAAAGATACTTTTGTGTCAAGTCTCCCACCTGCTATGAGCACTCATTGTCTAGCAAATCCCTGACAAAAGAGAAATTAATAATTGTTACTGTCTTTTAAGTTACCTCAGAAGGTAAAACTATGAGCAGACCAAAAGTATAAAGAAATAAATTAATAATAATAGCTAATCCAAAAAGACCTAGTAGTCAAATAAAAAAATGTAAGCAAAACATGAATTAGGCAACTCCTAATGAAATAGTACAGCTGGAGAGAATTATACACTTAAAAGAAAAATAAGAGCACTGAAGATTCAAATGTAGCACAAATAAAACTCTGGAACTGAAGAAACACAGAAGTAATGACAAGCTAAAATTTGGGAACGGATATCTGATCAATACTCTGCTTCGTTGTCTGTTGTCAACTTGGATCCATTAATAACATCTTCTAAAGTCCTTTATATATGCAGAAAAGAACTGGATACTATATTTCCCAGAATCTCCTTTCCTGTATGATACCCAGAATCACATGAGATTTGGAAAGTAGAGGAGAAGGAGAAGCTATTATTTTCCAGAGACATTTGCATCCTGAAGAAAGATTCACTTCAGGTTCCTGGCAGTTTCTTGAGAACCACTTGCTTTGCTGCTGCAGACTGAGGCAGTTGAATACCTACTGCATTATTTTGCTAGGCCTTCCATAAAAAATACAGCAAACCGAGTAACTTAAACAACATATATATATATTTTTTTTCACAGTACTGAAGGCCGGGAGTCTAAGATGAAGGTGCCAGAGGGGTTGATTTCTCCTGAGGCCTTTCTCCTGTATTTGCAAATGGCTGCCTTTTCTTGCCTTGGTCCTCACATGGCCATCCCTCTGTGCACTCACACCCCTGGTTTATGTCCTCACACCTCTCTGTGTCTTCATCTCTTATAAAGACATCTGTAATATTGGATGGGTATATCCTATTCTCTTATAAAGACATCAGTAAGATTGGATTATGGACTACTCTAATGACTTTATTTTAATTTAACTATTTCTTCAAAGGTTCTTTTTTTTTTTTTTAATATAGTCACATTCGTAGGTACTGGGGACTAGGACTTCGACATATCAATTTTGGAAAACATAATTCAGTCTATAACGCCTGCTTAGAAATTCTTAGGAAATGACTTTTCAGTGAGCTACTTGAGAACTACCTATTTTGGTGCTACTGACTGAGATATTCAGTATTTGCATCATTGATTTTGACAGCACTTCTCTGAAGGGTCATGGTGGCTTATTTGATGCTTTCTTCCTCAGTTCCTGCATAATTATATAAACGCCCAGTTCCTAGTTTTAAACTTTATATTTAAGTTTTAAACTTAAGTATAGTCTGGTTCTCCCCGCTTCTCTTCCTAAATCTATCTCTATGTCTACTAGTTTGCTAGGGATGCTGTATCAAAAAACCATAGACTTGAAGGGTAAGGTTGATTTCTTCTGAGAGCTTTCTCCTTGGCTTATGAATGGCTGTCCTGTGTCTTTACTTCGTCTTCCCTCTGTATTTGTCTATTTTCAAATTTATTCTCATAAGGATACCAGTCATATTGGATTTGGGTTCATCTTAATGAGCCTATTATAACTTTACATATTTGAATACCCAGTTTCCATATACAAGCACATTCTAAGGTACTTTGAGAATTCAACATATGAATTTTGGAGGAACACAATTCAGCCTCTATCTATCTATCTATCTATCTATCTATCTATCTATCTATCTATCTATCTGTCTATCATGTATCTACCTACCTACCGTCTATCTATCTATCATTTACCTACCTACCTAACATTCATGTATCTAATTTTTTATCTATCAACTAATTGATAAACTATTTGAAAGCAATGTGCAAACCTCACCATGTGTTACATGTAGCTACATAGCATGTTCTTTAGAATAATGACTCTCCTCTACCTTATATAGAACTGCATCATAGTGACTGGAAAAGGATCTGAAGTCAGAGAGACATACTCCAATTGGCTTAGAAGAAAACAAACACTCATGTTGTGACCTGACTATGCAGGTCATGTGTCAAGTAACTGAAGGTGGCCTCTAGAAGCAGAGAGTGGTTCCTGGCAGTAGCTAGCAGAAAAATGGAGATTTCAGTAATTAGAACTACAAGGAATAATTCTGCCCAAATCAATGGTGTTGGAAGAGAATTCTAAGCCCTAGATGAGAACAGAAGCCTCAGTCAACATCTCAATTTCAGCCTAGTGATATTCTAAGGAGAGAACTGTGTTAACATAGACTCTTGAGCATGGAAAGTGTGATATGATAAAGTTGTGTTGTTTTAAGCCACTATGTTTGTGATAATGTGTTACACAGCATCAGAAATTAAGACATTCTTCTTTTCAGACTAGGTCATTTGGCAACATCTGGATATATTTTGAATTGTCACGATTTGAAGAAGGGTCCTATTTACATCTAGTATATAGAAGCTAGTGATTCTGCAAAACATCCTACAGTGCCTGAAACAGTCCCATTATAGCACAGAATTTTACAGCCCTAAAATTTAATAGTGCAAATGTTGAGAAACTCTGGAGTAGGCCATTTTTTAATAATCTCCAATTGGAAGGAGAAAACTAAATTTGAGTTAGAATTGAGAATATAAACAACTTTCTAGGAATGAATTAGAGATTTTCACTAACTACATAAATTTTCTTTGAGATACCAGTATATTATTAAATTCTACCCAACGGAGAGCATTTTTTTTTTAGGATTTCTAAACTAAATCTGCCACTTCTTACATATAAGGATTAAGTTTTAAATTATGTTTTCATATTAATAAAAAATTACCAGCTACAGGGGAAAATTGAAGATTGTTCAGTTTAGAACATTGTTCTCAGGATGTGTAAAATGCTTGTTCATTTTTAAATGTCTTCTACTTTCCGGAAACATTTTTATACATTTGCAGGGTCTTAGTAGATGCATTAATTGGTAGAAGTAATTTAATATTTGGCTTCTGAGCTCCCTTAATATTTCTATTCCACATTTCCATCAGGAAAGATTCTTAAGTCTCTGGCAGAATGTATTCTTAAAAAATCTGATGTATGCCACAGAATTTCAGTTTGTGGATGGCATGAACACACAAAAATGAGATTATCATACCTTTTATAATTCTAAAGCAAAAGACATATACTAGCTAGCAAGATTTGTAACAGCAAATATATAAATAAAAGCTACAGCCGGTGACATGCTTCAGCTATTAATAACTGTTGGACATTCTATGTTAAACATTACATGTATGCAAGTTTGAAGTCCATTTTTTTCAATTCCGTTCTCAAGTTCTTGAT
>NW_006436298.1:32018957-32028480 GCF_000325575.1 Pteropus alecto | reverse complement strand
GAATTTTTAGGATTATCACATTCTTTTTAAGGTGAATTTTAAATAACAGATAAACAGCATTCCTATAAGTTTCTCTCAGCTGTCAGTCAATGTGATTCCACAATGCAGATCCTCTGTCATTTGATATGAGTTCCAACACTCTTTTTCTGACATGAACCATCAGAACATTTAACAGAGAAAAGGTAAATGAGCATGAAAAAGGCACTTTGACAAGATTGCAAAAACATGTTGAATTTCAATGTCCATTTACAGTGGATAAAAACAATATAGAAAACATGATCTTTGTTCATAATCCTCTGTCTTGACTGATCTTTCACTATCAAATTAGTATTACAAAATAAGATCTCCTTGTCTTCTTAGTATATCCTCAAATCTCTGCAAAGACAAATGTCTTGTGTTTGTGATTATTCTTTTGTATTTATAGAGTACCCTTGAAAGAGAATAGAAAGGCAAATAACAACAACAACAAAAAATCTAAATGTGAAGTTTTATTCAAAAATAATTTATCTGATAAGCTCAGCTATTTCAAATTTACAAAGAGCATAAAGTATCAAAAGATCTACCAGAGAAACCAAAACAAATGTTAGCATATCCATACATGAATAATACGGGCAATCACATATAGTACAGTTGTAAGTCAGATCTAGTTCTGAAAGCTGTCTTTAGATAGTAACTCATTTAATCCTCATAGCAACCTAATGAAATAAGTAAGCACTATATTTCCCTTTGATAAATAAGAGGCCCAAACCAGAAAGAGTTTAACTTTAGAGAGGAAGTTGAGCCAGCAAGGGGTTAATAAATATTCAAAATAGAGTCCTTACTCTTAACCAATTTAAGTGGTAAATATTCCAAGTCTTCATTTAGTCTTTATTAAAGCTTTTATTTAGTGTTTAGTGTTTATAGCACCCTGAGATGGTTGCTGGGGATAAAAATAACACAGATATATAAATCAGTAAATCTCATTGTAATCCATGTTGTGATATGAGCACAAAAAGAGATTATTACTTGACAACAGAAAAAACAAGACAGCAAACAATTCTATATATTTCAACTTCACAATGTTTTATAACTATTTAAACATATCGACAGCCTAACGACAGCCTAAAGTTGCCAAAGAAGATTTAATCTATTTAACAGAATTTTGATTAAGAAAGAAGGCAGTATATTTATGAACTTTTATTCTGAATAGTTTATGTTTTTAGCTAAATACTTAATTTTTAAAATTATATTTGAAACTATTTTCTTTGTAGTTGTTCCAGGGCTTACTGCATACATTTTAATTTATCAGAATCTACTTCAGAATTATACTAATTTAATCTCAGTGAGATGTAGAACTGCTACTCCTATATAGCTTTCCTCTCTTTTTTTTCCCCATTATCATTATACATGTTGCATTTATATGCTATATCAATAATACATTAATTTGCATAATTTCATGGTAATTATAGAAGCTGAGAAAAGAAGTGGAGAACAAATGTGTATATATAGATTTTATGACATTTACCTTCTTACCATTTATGATTCTCTTTATTTGTTTCTGTGGGTTTGAGTAACCATCTTGCCCATACCTACCACCTTTGTGCTCCTTTGGCAAACACATTATACTTCTATATGATATAGGCCAAACAGTACAATTATGCACATATTTTTATACAATTGCTTTTTAAATTAGTTAAAAGAAGAAAAAAGAATGATTTTATAATTATATAGTTTCTTTTACTAGTGCTCTTTATTTTTTCATGTAGATCATAATTTCCATTGAGATTTTCTTGCTTCC
Organism: Pteropus alecto; assembly: GCF_000325575.1. Taxonomy (NCBI): domain Eukaryota; kingdom Metazoa; phylum Chordata; class Mammalia; order Chiroptera; family Pteropodidae; genus Pteropus; species Pteropus alecto. The sequence goes on along the minus strand of NW_006436298.1, from coordinate 32,026,703 downwards.
AGTATAAAGAACTTTTGTTTTTAATATTTCTTTCACAGCTTCTTTGAAATTACAAGAATTGTCTCAGTTTTTGTTTATCTGGGAATGTCTTTTACCTTCATCTTTGAAAGTTACTTTTGCTAGATATAGGATTCTTGGTTGACAGTTTTATTCTTCAGCATTTTGAGCATGCCATCTCATTGCCTGATGGCCTCCATTGTTTCTGAGGAGCAGTCAGGTGTTAATATTATTGGATTTCTCTTGTAAATGATGAATGATTTTTCTCTTGCTGCTTTCAAACTGTTCTCTTTGTCTTTGGCCTTCAGTGCTTTTACTATGATGTATTTGTGTATAGATTATTTTGCATTCTTCCTATGTGGAATTGCTTGAGATTCTTGGATGTGTAGGTTAATATTTATCAGCAAATTTGGGAAGTTCTCAACTATTGATTCTTTTGATATTTTTTCAATTTCTTTCTCTTTCCTCCTTTCTTCTGGTACTCTCATTATACTATCTTGGTGCACTTAAAAGAGTCCCACACATCTCTGAGGCCCTGTTCATTTTTCTTCATCCTATTTTCTTTCCAGCCTTCAGACGGCATAATCTCTATAGAACAAACTTTGAGTTTTCTAATGCTTTCTTCTGCCATTTTAAATCTACCATGTTCCTGTAAAGAAAATTTAAATTTAATTTAATGTTTTTATAACAAAATTATTTTATTATAAAATAACATATTAGTTTAAACAAATTTAATAATTACACATATAGAGTATAAATTTAAGTCCGTATATTATTCTAATCTTTAAAGATAGCCATATTAACAGATTTTTCCCTTGAATTTTTCAAGATTTTTGTTGTTTGTTTTGTTTTTCTTATTTTTTTAAAAATAATTTTAAGACATTTCAATTACAGTTGACAACAAAATTATATTACTTTCAGGTGTACGATGTAGTGATTAGACATTTATATAACTTATGAAGCGATCACCCCGATAAGTAGAGTATCCATCTGTCACTATATATAGTTATTGCAGGATTATTGACTGTGTTCTCTAGGCTGTACTTTATATACCCATGACAGTTTTATAACTGGCAAAATGTATATCTTAATCCCTTCCCTATTCCACCAATCCCCCTAACACCCTCCTATCTAGCATCCATCTCTGTATCTATGAATCTGTTTCTGTTTTGTTTATTTTGATTTTTAGATTCCACATATACGTGAAATCATGTGATATATGTATTTCTCTGTCTGACTTATTTCACTTAGCACAATACTTTCTAGGTCCATTCATGCTATAGCAAATGGCAAGATTTTATTATTTTTTTTATAGCCTAGTAATATTTCATTGTATATATGTACCAGTTCTTTATTCATTTGCCTATTGATGGGCACTTAGGTTGCTTCCATATCTTGGCTATTATAAACAATGCCACGATGAACATAGAGGTAACTATGTCTCTTCAAGATTGTGTTTTAGATTTCTTCAGATAAATACCCAGAAGTGAGATTGCTGGGTAATAAGGTAGTTCTATTTTTAATTTTTTGAGGAATCTCCATACTATTTTCCATAGAGGCTGCATCAATTAACAATCCCATCAACAGTGAATGATCCCTTTCTCAATATCCTTGCCAATACTTGTTGTTTATTGATTTATTGATAATAGTCATTCTGATAGGTGTGAAGTGATATCTTTTCTCCATATCCTCGCCAATACTTGTTGTTTATTGATTTATTGATAATAGTCATTCTGATAGGTGTGAAGTGATATCTAATTGTGATTTTAATTTACATTTCCCTGATGATTAGTGATGTTGAGCATCTTTTCATATGTCTTTTGGCCATCTGTATCTTCCTTGGAGAAATATCTATTCAGATTTTCTGCCTATTTTTTAATCAGATTGATAGATTTTTGTGTGTGTGTTAAATTGTATGACTTTCTTATACATATTGGATTTAACGCTTTATCAGATGTATCATTGGCAAATATTTTCTCCATTCATTAGGTTGTGTTTGTATTTTGTTTATGGTTTCCTTCACTGTGCGAAAACTCTTTAGTTTGATGTAGTTCCATTTGTGTATTTTTTTTCTTTTGTTTCCTTTATATCCAAGAAGAGACGTATCCAAAAAAATATTGCTAAGAGCACTGACGAATAGATTACTGCCTATATTTCCTTGTAGAAGTTTTATGGTTTTGGGTTTTACATTTAAGTCTAATTCATTTTGAGTTTATTTTTGTATATAGTGTAAGAAAGTGATTCAGTTTTATTATTTTGCATATGTCTGTCCAGTTTTTCCAGCACCATTTATTGAAGAGATTGTCCTTATCCCATTGTATATTCTTGACTCCATTGCCATAGATTAATTTACCACATAGGCGTGAGTTTATTTCTGGGATCTCTATTCTGTTCCATTGATCAATGAGTCTGTTGTAAGTCCAGCAACATGCTGTTTTGATTACTAAAGTATTATAATATGGTTTGATATCAGGTAGCACAATACTTCCAACTTTGTTCTTTACCAAAATTGCTTTGGCTAGTGGGAGTCATTTGTGGTTTCACATAGATTTTAGGATTATGTTCTAGTTTTGTGAAAAATGCCATTGGTATTTTGATAGGGATTGCAGTGAATCTTAGATTGATATGGATAGCATGGACCTTTTAAGAATGTTAATTCTTCCAAGCCATGAATATAGTATGTACTTTCATTTATTATTTTTTTCTTCAGTATCATAATTTTCCGAGTACAGGTCTTTTACCACCTTGGTTAAATTTATTCTGAGTTTTTTTCTTTTTTTCTTTTTTTTTTAACAATTGTAATGAGATTGTTCTCTTAAATTCTTTTTCTGATAGTTTGTCATTAAGGTATAAAAATTCAACTGATTTCTGAATATTAATTTTGTATTCTACTTTACTAATTCATTTGTCAGTTCTAATATTTTTTGGTAGAGTCTTAAGCATTCTCTATATGTAGTATCATATCATCTACAAATAATGACAATTTTCCTTCTTCCTTTCCAATTTGGATGGCTTATATTTCTTTTTCTTCTCTGATAGATGTGACTAGGACTTCCAATACTATGTTGAATAAAAGTGGTGAAAGTGAACATCCTTATTTTGTTCTTGATTTTAAGGAAAACATTTAGCTTTTAATTGTCGAGTATGATGTTAGCTATGGGTTTGTCACATACAACTTTTATTATATTGAAGTATGTTTCCTCTATTTGCACTTTGCTGAGAGTTTTTATCATAAATGGATGCTGGATTTAGCAAATGCTTTTTCTGCATCTATTGATATGATTATATGGTTTTTATCTTTGATTTGGTTTATGTGGTATATCACATGAATTGATTTGCAGATATTAAACTAATCTTGCATCCCAGGAATAAATCCAACTTGATCATAGTGTATGATATTTTTAATGTATTGCTGTATGTGGTTTGCTAATATTTAGTTGAGAATTTTTGCACCTATGTTTGTCAAGCAAGCTGCCTGTTTTTGTTGTTGTTGTTGTTGTTATTGTTTTTTTTTTTTATTTTGTTTTGGTAATGCCTTTGTTTGGTTTTGGAATCAGGATACTACTTGCCTCATAAAATGAGCTTGAGAGCCTTCCTTCCTCTTAAATTATTTGGAATATTTTGAGAAGAATAGGTGTTATTTCTTCTTTGAATGTTTGATAAAATTCTCCTGTGAAGCTGTGCTGCTCCAGGACTTTTGTTTATTGAGAGTTTTTTGATTACTGATTCAATTATGTAGTAGTCATTGGTCTGTTCAGATTTTCTGTTTGATTCAATCTTGGAAGATTGTATGTTTCTAGGAATGTATCCATTTCTTTCATATTGTCTATTTGTTTCCATATAATTGTTCATAGTATTTTCTTATAATCCTTTGTAATTCTGCAATATTTTCATTTACATTTGTTTCAAGGTATCTTTTGATATCTTCCTTGAACTTGTTGTTAACCCATTCATTATTTAGTAGTATGTTCTTCCATGTGTGTATGTTTATGTGTTTTTCAGTTTTCTTCTTGTTATCGATTTCTAGTTTCATAAGATTGTTTTAAAAAAAAATGCTGGCCATGATTTTAATTTTAAATTTGTTGAGACTTGCTTTGTGGCCTAGCATGTGATCTATCTTGGGAAATGTTCCATGTATGCTTAAAAATAATGTATATTCTGCTGCTTTGTGGTGAAATGTTCTAAAAATATCAGTTAAATTCATCTGGTTTAATGTGTCATTTATGTCCACTGTTTCCTTGTTGATTTTCTATCTGGATGATCTATCCACTGATGTCAATAGTCTATTAAAGTCCCATACTATGACTGTAGTATTGTCAGTCTCTCACTTTACATGTGTCAATATTTGCTTTATATATTTAGGTGCTCCTACATTGGGTGTGTATGTTTTCAAGGGTATATCCTATTGTGTATTTGATCCCTTTATCATAAAATATCTTTGTCTCTTTTCATAGCCTTTGTTTCAAACTCCATTTTGTCTGTTATAAGTATTGCTACCCCAGGTTATTTATTTATTTATTTATTTTCATTTCCATTTTGCATGAAGTATCTTTTTTCATCCCTTTATTTTTAGTCTGTTTGTGTTAACCTATCAAGCAGATCTACTGTAGATAGCATATGTATGGGTATTGATTTTTATCTATTCAGCTACCCTACATCTTTTGATTGGAGCATTTAATCCATTTACATTTAAAGTAGTTATTTATAGATGTATAGTTATTGCCATTTTATTATTCATATGTTTAATCTTTCACTCTTTGTCTTCTTCTTAAAAATGTCCCTTGAACGTTTCTTGTCATACTGATTTGGTGGTGATGATCTTTTCCTAGTCTGGGAAGTTCTTTATCTCTCCTTCAGTTCTAAATAATAGCCTTGCTGGGTAGAGTAATCTTGGTTATAGTTCCTTGTTTTTCATCACTTCGAATATTTTGTGCCAGTCTCTTCTAGCCTGCAAAGTTTTTGTTGAGAAATCAGCTGACAGTCTTAAGAGAGCTCCCTTGTAGGTAACAAAGTATTTCTCTCTTACTGCTTTAAAAATTCATTCTTTGTCTTTAATCTTTAGCATTTTAATTATGATTTATCTTACTGTGGGCCTCTTTGGGTTCATTTTGTCTGGGACGGTTGGCACCTCATGGACTTGAATGTCTATTTTCTTCACTAAGTTAGAGAAGTTTTGTCATTATTTCTTCAAATAGGCTTCTAATCCTTTGCTCTCTCTTCCTCCCAGTACCCCTATGATGTGAATATTGTTATGCTTGATGTAGTCTCGGAGATCCCTTAAACTAGCTACATTTTTTAAATTCTTTTTTCTGTTTTGTTTTAAATTCTTTTTTCTGTTCTGTTTTAAATTCTTTTTCTGTTTTGGATATTTTTCACTACCTTGCTTTCCAAATTGCTGATTCATTCCTCTGCTTCATCTAATGTACTGTTGATTTTCTCTAATATATTCTTCATTCCAGTTATCGTAGTCTTCATTTTTGACCGATTCTTCTTTTATCTCCATTTTTATGTTTCCTATCTCATTGTTAAAGTTCTTACTGAGTATATCTAATCTTCACCTAAATTCACTGAGTATACTTATAACCAATATTTTGAACTCTATATCTGGTAGATTGTCTGTCTCCATTTTGTTTGGTTCTTTTTCTGGAGTTCTGTCCTGTTCTTTCATTTGGGTATGATTTTTTGTCTCTTCATTTTAGCTGCCTTCCTGTGTGTTTTTTTCTTTTTCTTTTCTTTTCTTTCTTTCCTTCTATATATTAAGTAGATCTGCCACATCTCCCAGTCTTGGTAGAGTGGCCTTATGTAGAAGTTGTCCTTTGAAGCCCAGTGGCAAAGTCTCTGATCCCCTGAGCCAGGTGCATGAAGAGTGTACCTTTGTGGGTTGTGTGTGACCTCTTGTTGTAGTTCAGCCTTGATAGCTGTTGTAACAACAGTGGGAGGGATTGACCCTCAGGCTGACTGGTTATGAAGAATGGCTGTGACTACAGAGGATGAGCTGTTGTGCAGGCGCTGATCCTATAGAGTAGGATTAGCTTTAGTGGGGCTCTGGTGCCTGCCGAGTCTGCCCTTTAGATTTATCATTTGTGGAGCTGGTTGGGTGGTGCTCTGGTGCAGTGTGCAACAGACCACTGGTATGTTGGTTTTGGGGCCTCTTGAGATGGGTTTTGGGGCCAACATCAGCTGCTACCTTGCTTGGTCTGAGGTCACCTGGTAGGATCTACAAAGTTTTCTGCAGATGGTTTCCAGCTCTACTGAGCTTAGAGACTCCTGGGAGAAGTTAAGCTGTGAACAAAGGCCTGCTGCCTGGCTTGGGGCTGCTTAGCAAGTGTCTGGCTTGGGGCTGCTTAGCAAGAAGTATGAGATATACCAAGTCAAACATTACTTTTAGGGGGGTTTATGAACCTTTGAGAAATATTAGGAAATTTGCAACACAAGCCAAGGCAGGTTATTTGTGTGGAAAAGCTGCTGGAAGAGTTTTGTACTGGGCAAATGAATTGGGTGGAGTGAGATCTCAGGAAACCACCTAGGTGGGGTGAACATATTTAGCCAACCTAGCAGAGAGCTCAAATTTGGCACCTCCTTGCTCCTGCTAGCTAGGTAGTGGGAGGGCTCAACAAAGGAACAATTGTGACTGCCAGCACTTCTGTCTCCAGAATAAGCTGCTCTGACATAAACCACTGCAGCCCTCACCCTGAAGCTAGTCATTTTAGCTCCTCCCCGTATGTCCCTGGCACTTTTCAAACTATTACCCCAACACCGGAGCTGAGACAGGTTTGTGAGCGAATAAGTTCATGCATGGGTCCTTTAACAGGAATACCTGGGACTCCAGCAGCCCTCCAACTCACTCAGCTGAAATCCCCACTGTTTTTCACAGCCAGATGTTATAGGCACTGTTCATCCTGCCACTAGAAACTTGGACTGGGGAGCTGGGTCTCCTCTCTCTTTAGAAGGCACCAGTCCAGCCACGATATCTCTCTAGTTTCTTAACCTCCATACCACGAATATACAGCCTCCACAATCCTTGTCTGCACTCCTCTTACCAGTTTCAATGTGGCTTCTTCTTTATATTCTTAGTTATAGGACTTATGATCCACTAGTCTTCAGACTATTCTCCATGATGGTTCTGTAATTTAGTTGCAATTTTGATGTGGTTATGGGAGCATGTAAGCACAGCATTTTCCTATAACATCATCTTAGCCAGACAACAAATTTTTAAATTTTAATTATTGTACTTTTCAACTCTAGGATTTTCATTTGCTTTTAAAAAATTATTTCTAATTCTTTATATATTCTATTTGATGAGACATTGTCTTCATATCATTCTATACTTCTTTAGGCATGGTTTCCTTTAGTTCTTTAAAGATATCTATTATGATTAATTTGAAGTCTATGTGTTAAATCTGACACCTGGTTTCTCACAATTTGGTTGCCCTATTTTTATGTCTGTTTTACTGCGTATAGGTTACAGTTTCTGTTCTTTGATTGTCTCATAATTTCCTGTAATAAATTGGACATTTTTAGCAGTTTATTTTAGCAAATCTGGACACTGATTCCTTTCCACTCCAGGGATTGTTTTTGTTGTTGTTTGTTTGTTTGTTTGCTTGATTTGCAATTTGGCTATTCTAGTGAAATTAGTTTCTATCATACTGTATAGCTATTGGTATCATTCACTGAAAGATGCAACCTTGAGTATGCACACGATCACCCAGATATGGCAGTGGTTTAGCAGGGCTGTCTTTCCTCTTTCCC
>NW_006436298.1:31967485-32018938 GCF_000325575.1 Pteropus alecto | reverse complement strand
TCATTTGGTATTATACCTCATATGCTAAGCTTCCCTAATTGCTGGTTTATTGTTCTATAGGTTTTGACTATTTTCTGGTACCTAAATTACTCATCAGTCAGTTTCAATTAAATTCAGAAATTAAATTAAGGCCAGCTTTTGAAATTTATTCTTACCCCAGCAGGCTATTCTTAGATCTCTCTCTCTCTCTCTCTCTCTCTCTCTCTCTCTCTCTCTCTCTCTCTCTCTCTCTTTTATTCTTTCTTGTGAACGAGATATTCTATGGTTTAGCTTGTTCTTAATTTATTCTTTTTAAGTGTATTTACAAGTGAACTTTCTCACACTCTGTTTTAATTAAAGTCAGTAACCTTGAGGAGAGTTTCAGAGGTCTCTCTTTTTAGATTTCTTCTCCAGGGAAAACTCTGAGCCACCATTCTATTTGCTGGATGTGGCTGTAGTCTCTGGTCCTTGTAGTTTGCCTTTCCCAGCATGGGGCATGTGCCCAACAAGCAAGTTGGAGTGAGGACCCTCATAGCCCCAGAATATTTGGCTGGCCATGTCTGATATAAAACCTCCATCCTATGTGTAAGATACTCACCGAGTACTTAGCCTCTTCAATTTAGTGTTGGAGGGGATGACAAATGTTGGTGGCCTATCTCCACAAGTATGGTAACTCTCGAATGGGAGATCAGAACAGAATGAACTCTGTCTTTTTGGCCCCACCTACCCAAGTGTAGCTTCCATCAAACTGACCTGGGTGGTAGGAGGAAGGGAGCAGTTTGTGGCTCAAGTGCACTGATTTTCACCATTCTTGCATAATTTTAGTAAATAAATGTTTTGTTTTCCTTTAATATATGACCCTAGTATGTCCTTACAACAACTTCCAGAGACCTCATTATATCTTTGGTTTTCACCACCTTTACTTATTTTTCTAGGGAGTTCTGCAGAGCTCTTCATGGTACAATCATGGACATAGAATAATTACTTATTTTTTTAAGGTTATTTGCAGTTATCTGAGTATTTTTAATGTAAAGTGCAATATCTTTTCTCAATAATATGAGATAAATGAGGTATAACCATAAATTCTTAGAATAAAGTTAAGAATATACTAATTCCATTTCTCTCGATGAAAAAACAAATTAAAATAAGAAATATTAATCCAGTTTGCTATTGCCAGCAACTGGGTCACATATTTACAAATATCATTTAGAAGTTACACAACACATTGTTAAAAATCCCTTACTTGCCGATTATAATTTTCACATTACAGCACCTTTCATCCCCTCCACCGTCCACTGCCATTGTAGCAGCCCACATAGTTAATTTCTTCCAGAACACTTTGGGGCATTTCTTAATCATTACCAATATCATTATCGTAATAATGTTTATTATTCTCTTTATTCCCAGAATTTCAAACTCAATTTATTTTTCTTGTGGGCTGGACATCAAGAAGATTAGTCCAATTTGTTTGATAAATATTAGTTTGAAATTAATTTATTGTATGAATTGTAGCAAACTAGATACTTGCTTTGTGTCAGTTACTATTCTAAGGGTGGGTATTAAGGAACCTCAATGAGAGATGAGGTATGATTCCAGCTTTCAGTGAGCTTACTATAATGTAATACACATATAAATGTATAAACATAATATTTTTTAATATGAAAAATAATTCATTTAAAAATTTTACAGAGTTCACCTGGAGCAAAAAGAAATGGGTGGCCAATTTTATTTGGACAAGAAAGCTTCTGGACAGTTTCCCAGTTTTGATATATCTTGACATGGGAATTCAGTATTCTAGGCATAGTTGCAAAATACAGATAGTTTTGGATGAACATGTAGTTCCATTTGACTGGTATCTTAGGTGTATAAGAGCAGAATGTGAAGTCAATAACTCTAGAAATTTATCTAGGGATGAGATGATAGTAAACTCTTCCTATTATGCTTAGGGTTTTTTATTTTATCTAGCAGGCAACAGGAAGCTGTGGAATGAATAGTTTCATTTTTGCTGTTGTTATTGGTTTTAGAACGTTTTCTCAGCCCAAATTTGGAAGATAAATACTTAGACCAGTTAACAGACTACAGTGATAGTCCAGATAAGAAAAGATTTTCTGAAATAAGACAGCACCAACGGAGATGAAGCAGAGAGGGAAGGTATAAAAGTTAAGACAGCAGATAAAAGAGAACTGTGTTACTAATTTATGTACAGACTAAACAGAATTAAAGGGTTGAAGACATTTTAAGTTTTCAATTGTGTGACTGCATCGATGGTGATGTAATTAAAGAGTAATGATTTTTGGAGAAAAATTAATGCTTTCAGTCATAGACACTGTGGTTTTGATACATCCATGAGACACCAGTTAGTTGTGCCTGGTACGCAGTTGAATATATAGGTTTAAAGAGCAGGGGCAAGATCTGTGCTTGACATATATATTTGGAAGTCATTCACATATAGGAATTCATTAAGTCATGAAACTGCAAAATAATCTCGGTTTAAAAATGTGAAGTCTGAAAAACAGGATTCTATAAGAAAGTAACATTTAAGGAGAAGGCAAAAGTTGGCTAATTTAGGAAAGTCGTCTACCTTTCTACATTAGCAATTATCTGAGATTTTTTTCTTCAATTTACTATTAAATGATAAGGTCAACAGATCTATCTCCTGATTTGTTATAACATATATATGTTATAACAAATAACATATATTTGTTATAACATATATAACATATGTATGTTATAACAAATCAGGAGATAGATCTGTTTTTTATATATATAGATAACATATATATATGATGATACATGCTAGTGTAGGCAAATAACTCAGAAATCACATATAGAAACTATCCATGTTTCATTATAGAAACAAATTAATATGATTAGGGAATCTTCTAAAATGTGTAATAAGTAAATGTATGTATCTTTGATTAAATAGCCACTCTAGAAACTTTATCTAAGTGAATTAACAGATAGCTTGTGCATTTGCCATTACTCCAATTAAAATGCCTTAGTTAGTGCTCCTGGACATAATAAAGCATATGTTGACCTTTATTTAGGGTCATTTATTAATTCATTGAAGATTATAGTCTGCTTACATTTTTTATTAAAGTTTTTATATGTAAAGATTATGTATGTAAGAAATTAGATAACATGAGGCCATATAACTAGACAAACAAGCTTTTAAATTTTTTCTAAATAATCATTTTTAGAGAATCTTACAAACTAAATTAAAACTCTTTGTCTATATACTAGACCCTTATAGTGTATGAAATTTCATACTTGATAATTTACAATTCTTTACAATTTGCAATGATTTACAATTCTGTGAGAAAGCATTTTAAAAAACTCATAGAGACTTTGGAATCCTTAGAATGTGAGTGCCTTGCCTGTGTTCCATAATTACTAATAGAGGAGATTTAAACCAGTTGTGTTTCATTCTCAGTTCCATCTTTTCTTCTGTGGTGTCATATTATGTTGCCAGGGAGTCTGATTCTAGAAAAGCCCAGAAGGCCCAAAGAGAATATCCAAAAATAAAAATCTTTTATATTGTTCTAGAAGTTTATTATGTATGGCTTTACATTAACTATATGATTTCTCAATAATCCCAACATAGCTGAATATTTCTTTGCCGTTTGAAAAGTTAGATTAAAATTTGAGTTGTACTTTGAGACTACATAGCTAAATATGGATATAGAAATACATATACTTTTGGATATCCATATAGATACACACATACATACATGGACATAAATGCAGATATAGATATAAACATATAGATATTTGAGTGTCTTTGTTATAGTCTTTGCTAAGTACGAATAACTAAATGTACACAAATTTACTCTATAGTACTCTCTGCCAGCCCTGCCTTTCCTCTAGAGAATGGAGGTTTATGTACTAAATGTTGTTAAAAGGAAGTAACAGTACATAAAAAGACTTTCTAAGTATTACAAAGTAGAAAGTAAGTGAGAATAAGAAATGAGAGATAGAAGGGATTTTCTTGTCAGGTCTGTGCTGAAGTTCCCACATTGCCTCTGACTAAAGCCCCTGCTCTGCTTTTACTAATGACATGAATTTGAGGCAGTTATTTTAAAAGAAAGGTCTATGTTAATATAAGAACATGACCCTCAGTACTTTCATTTTTCATATAAAAGTTTTACTTTCCACACAAGTATTGGCAATGTTGGATTAATATAAGTTTTACCCCTAGTCATTCTCTTACATAACTAAATTTAATAGAACTAGTTTATATACACATATATATATATATACACACACACACACACACACACACACACACACACACATATACACCCATATACACACATGTACACATGCAACTATAGAGACATGAGAGAGAGAGGTAGAAGTGTGCATGTGAGAGATAAATGCTGTAATAATATATCAAATGTTTCTATATCCTTTCAGTATCTTACAGCTGTGAAAATATCGGTATAACTAATTATATTGCAAATGTTTAAAATTTTAGTTTTGTATATAGGCTGTGTACCAAAATCATCTTTCTTTCCTTTTTTTTTTAGTTAAAGTAGAACTCATAAGAGACTAAAGGAAGTGTCATGTTTTAATGAACATTTTGAACATTCTGTTTGTACTTAAATACATGATATGATACTGGATGGAAGTTTGGGAAAGTTGAACTTTTAATCATAAAATAAATTCATTTAAGTTACTGAAACTTTATTGCCTTCTTTTCTGAGTTAGAAAATTTCCACAACTACGCTTGAATTCGAAGACCTCACAACTAGGATTTGTTTTCTACAGAGACTTGTCTGGCAATTCTACACAGAAAAAAAAACGTTACTTGCCATATTTGATGATGCAGCATACTTTCTATGTTAGAACCAAAGGGACTAAAGATGAAACTATGAAATACAAGTTCTCCCTTAGTATACTCAGCAATATGTCAAATAAAACTATTAATATCTGTTAATCCAATTATCTCTTGTTATTGAAAATTATTTTTGCTGGAACAAAGGGCTTTGAAAAATGAAGATCTGGCTCTGGAGGTTTCTAAAAATGGAATATTTTACAATTATGTTATATCCTTCATTTCACTAATGTAAAATGATGAAAGCAGGGGTTTTAGGCTGCCAAAATTTTCACAAAAGCTAGGAGAAAATGGAGGGCAAGAGACAGGAATACTGTGCAGCCAGAAATATTATTTCCTGTTTCCAGTCAATAAAGTATATTTTTGGGAAAAATATCACTGCCTTCCTTCACTGTGTATATTATATAGTTTGAAAATTATCAGATGAAATGGCAGCATTAAAATTTTTTTGAGTGTTTTGTTATTCCCTTAAGGAGTTTGAAATAATCATTTTCTATGACTGATACATTTCTATAGATAACTATTTAGTTCAAGTAGACAACTTGATTCTTTCCTTTGCACCTAGAAACCAATTTCATTTTTTTGTCCTTAACTTACCCTTCTCCTCTTCAATAACTAAGTTGCCTGTAATTTCATCCTCAAATCTTCATGATTAACACATTCCCACCAAATAATTTATGATTTCAGCATTATTGCTTGTTGACTCATTCTGATCTTCCACAGTTTCGTACTTTTGCACCAGTTATTTCCTCAGCTTGAATCTCTCCTACTTTTATTAATAAAATATTTTCTCAAAAGCCACTTCCATTATTAGAAGTTCCAGGTTTTTCCAGGCAGAACAAGTTGCCTACTCTTATAACTTTCTATAACCGTTTGCATATCTGTCATTTTAGCATTTTGGGATGGTACTGTCATTACATGTTCCGGTGTGTCTAGAACACCTAAGCACCTCTAATACATACTCCAATCACCAAGCATAATTCTGGATATAAATAGGCAATGGAAATGCTCAATGAATGGATAGGAGAGAATAAGTTATATGTAAAAAGTTGAGATGTATGTTGTTATAAAAAAGATCTGCAGAGCACTAGTAAAGGAACAAGGGTTTGGAGGAAGATAGGGGTGTAGAGAATAAAGAGTGTGTCAAATATTGCCTGTAATACAGCTTTGTCTATGAAAAAAGAGGCTATTTTAAAATCATAAAACACTATTGTCTTCTAATATACATACTGTTACCTTGATGTGTGTTATCTTCTTTGAATGTAAGACTCTTCAAGGAACTAATATTTTAATCAATTATTACAATGTATCCAATAAATTTATTGAGTTGAATATTTTCCATTCCAAAAAAGCAAACAGAAAAACAACTAGATTGGAATAAAGTACATTTCTACTGCAATTTCTAAAGACTTTTTTATTTAGAACAAATTACAATTTGGTCTATATATTTTAAGAGTAGAAAATTTTTAAATTATAAAATGACTTATATATTTTAAGCCTAAAAAAGGTGTGCCAAATACATTGCCAACCTAATGGATATACAATAAATGTTAAGTTAAATAAAAACAAATAAGATTTTGAAAAAAAATTCAGTGACCTCAAAAAAAACATAGGCTATGTTTTATTTGGTTATCTAAGTTTGTATCAAGTCTTCTAAACTCTCTTTGAATACAATCTGATCTATGCTTATAACAGAAAAAGAAATGTATATAAAAATAATGTAATTTGGTAATTTTATTGTATAAAATCTAGATATATGTATTTATATACATATATATTTAGTTTCTATGGTGACCTGGTCACTCAGAATACAGTTTTGCATGAACAATAGTACACAGTCATCACTTTGAATTTCCTGACCTATCTTTTCTGCTTGAATGCTGCATTTGCAGATTTTAATAGCTAATGTTTAGAATATATCATGAATTCTATTAATGTTATCTGTCTGGAGATCGGCAGTCACTTCAGAAAAAGGTTTACATCTTCTTTGAAAAGTTTTAATTTTAAGTAAGCCTTGAGATTATAACAAAGGAAAATAAATATGAAAGAAGTAAATTACACATTTTATTTAATTACCCATAGCTTTTAAATGAAAAATAAAGAGAAAACAAGCATTTTATATTTATAAAGTTATGGATTAAAAGGCATTTGAGGCATCTTTAAAAATAAATATTATATTTCTATAATTAGCCTTAAGCTAATATGTTTATAATGTCAATATAATGTTTACAATGTGGAGAAAGAACACTGAGTCAGGAACCCCAGGTCCTAATGTGATCTGTTGGGCCATTTATGTTGTATGACACAAGATAAGAAAATTTTCAAATTTTCAGTTACCTTGTCTATAAAATGAGTAATAAAAACAAAATTTTATTTTCTCTCTCTTTAATTCTGTAAGTACATAAACTTCAAATTAAAAAATAGCAACATATTTTTTAAAATAGTAATGATTGAATGTTTTATAATAGCAAATAGGGTTAAAAAATAAATATGCCTAGCAATTGGGGAATGTTACAAGATCTATAACATATGGCATAATAAACATTTTAAGTGGCAAATATGTGTGCTGTGTAGGTAAAAAGAAATGTTTATATATAATCATATGTTAAAATGCTACAAAAATTTATTGCATTGAAAGCAGTTGGAAAAAAATAATATCTCATATACCAAGATTCAGAGATATCAGGTTAAATTAAAATAGTGCAGTAAAAGTGTCATTTGCTTTTTGTTGTTGTTGTTTATTCTATTATATTTGGTTACATATATAATATTTTTAAAAGAAAGATATAATTGATGCTTTTTTGCAATATATTAATATAACAATAATCAGAGGCAGAAGAACTTAACATTCATTCTTAATTATAAAAAAAAAGCATATCCTAGATTGGGGTGAGTAGGAAAACAGAATGTCCTTAAAATCACAAAGCAATTAAGAAGATATACCTCTGTTTCAGATGCATGTTGGGTTCACATCCGGCTTTACCTAGGCCTGGGTCAATGCAGAAAAGTTAGGTAACCTCCATAAAAGTTGGTTATGTCATATAGAAATGGGGCAAATAATATAAAATGTCTTATTAAATTAATTTGATGTTTATAAGTAAATATGTGTGAAGTTCTTACAATGTCTAGTAAATATTAAATATTCAATAATATCACACTTCAATTTATTAGAAGATAGTGAATATTTGATGTAGAAACACAAAAATGATAATGTGGTCATCTTACTATTATAAAAAATGTCATATGTTTCATTCAGGTTTAGTGGTTTTGTTATGTGACTTCATAGGAGAATAGATGGAATCAAAGTAGAATATGTAATGCAGTATAGTAGGCACTAGGGTCTTTTTGGCTTGGCTTCTCTATGTATTGCCAGGACGCATAGTGTAATTAAAAAGCAGAGAAATGTATGAACATAATAACTGCAGTAGTTAGTTGTAAAGAAAGTTGCCAGTAACTCTAAGAATTTGAATGATTGCTGTAGAAATATTGAAGTGAAATGGTTATAAACTGCAACAAAGGAGACTTAACAGCAAGAATTATTTGACACTAGGACTACATAAAAATGTCATGTAGTCATTTAATCTTAAAGTTTTGTTGAAAAAAGTAAATGAGAATATGCTTATAAGATTAGAAAAGTGATTAAAAATTCTTTTTACAGCATTCATCATTCTGGTATATAAGTTTTTATGGGTATATTGGCATGAATGTTTAGAAGAAATAATTGAACTAAACTAAGAGTATCTAATATACCTGACATTAAACATTGAGCATCTGATGTCTTTATACTTTTATTTAAATATTAAGGAGTTGTGTATGTGTGTGTATGTAAGTTCATAGACTAAAGAGTCAATTTATTACCTTCAAGAAATCATCCACTTCTTAAAGGAAAAATGGAGAAAATAGATGACAGACAATTTAGTGCTTTTATCTTTTTGAAAGCATGACTGCAGCTTGGGCTGCATTCAGTAATTTTGGTGTAAGAGAAGCAGAGGAAGGAAGAGAAATACAAGAATTGGAAGTAATAAAGTATGTGATGGAGAGAAAAGCAAGAGTGAAAATTTTTTTATCTCTTTCAGCATGATCCATTTGATAGAATGATATTATCAAATTTTCATGGGAAAAATGTCATAAAGCAATTAGAAAAGATAAGGTATATAAATTAGGTACTCTGTACAAATTACTTTTCTCCAAAGAAGAAAGAGGTAGATTAGGTAGATATTCTTATTTTGGCTATTGCTAAAGCCTTCTGGGGCTCTATGGGCATCTCCAAATTCATAAGCAACAAAAAATGTTCTGCTTACATGTGAATAGTCAGAAAAAAAGCAGTGCACAGATCTAAATTCCTATTGCTAACACTAAGTGAGAGTTTAGTGATATTTTATATTATTCGAAAGGGAGGAAAGATGTATTATTATTTTTTAAATCTTTGAAATTTAACTTGAAGCTCTAGATTTGCATTATATGTTTGTACTCAAAGTTCTGAGTTTGATATGAAATCTATGTTGAAACATTCCTTTTATAAGCAATACAAGAACCAAATTCCATTTATTTATTTGTAAATCGCTTTATTCTACTGGAATTCTATTCATTAAATATTGCCTTACAATAATTTGAATTTACAGGTGGATAATATGAAAATCCAATTCATAGAAGATTATCATAGTGCTGATGTTGTTAGTATTTGGCTTATATTTTGAAAATTGAAGTTTTAGTGCCCCAAATATATAAAGAGTTGATTTAAGGGTGCACTAATATCAATATTGAGAACCAGAAAGAATTATGTAAATTTTATCTAGAGAGTTCAGAGCACAAGTGAGGTATAAAAATAGAAATATAACACATTAACTCTCTAACCAAACTCTGAAAGTATGCTTTCATTCATCCCTATTCAACCCAAAGTTGCTAGAATCACCCAAAAGATAATTACTGTTGTATCTACATTGCTTAGCATTATGGTCTCTTCAATAAATGACATTGGGAAAATTGGATATCCACATGCAAAGGAATGAAACTGGACTCCTATCTTTTTTTCTTTTTCTATTTGTTATTACAGTCATAGAATTTTGCTTTACAATATAAATATGAAAGAATTCAGTTATGACCAATAAAGTCATTTTCAAATATTTGTTTTTAAACTAGATGGAAATTTATATTTGAACTGACAAGAATATGGGTAGGAGTGAAATGAAAGGAATACCTCTTTTATTAATTTTTGTTCCTAGAATTTTTAGGTTTTTTTACTATGTTTTAAGGTTTTTTAGGGTTTTTTTACTATGTTTTAAGGTTTTTTAGGTTTTTTTTACTATGTTTTAAATGGGCTTATGTTTGTTAATCTGTTTTGCCTTTTTTTAAATACCCACACTTGGAAAAAAATGGCAATATTTATTTCTTTATAACTCATATCTTATTTTTGGTTGAGTAAAATAGTTACATCAGGCAACTTTTCCTCAAGGAATTGAGTAATTTTCTTTATTAGCATGACTTCCTACCAATAAGTAAATATTTCTATCTGTAATCTTGAAATATATTACAATTTGGGCATCAACAATTTCTCTTTATATATGGAAATTTTTAGCTTATTCCAAAGTTATAAAGTCCTGATTTTTTGCAATCTCCTTTGACCTAAATTATATTAGTCAAGTTATATTCTATTAGGATGATATTAAACTCCTGAGTTTTTAATTCTTCCATTAAAGTTCAGTTGCTATAATTTTCCTTTATTTCAAAGAGTTATTTGATTTAACTATTAGCATTTTTTTCAAACTACAACCTAAACAATAATTCTTAATCAACTGTATACTTTATATAGACTGGTTATAGCTATCAGAGCATGAACTTAATTAAAAGTAATATCTCAAAGTTAAAATGTAAGTGGATGGAAAAGGATATAAATGCCTTTACAAAAATTATTACAACAAACTCATCTCTTTAAATCAAACCAAACAGTTCTTAGCAATAGAGGGTTATTATAAAGTATTAGATCCAAAATCTAATAGTCACTGAATATAGGACACCTTGGTGCCTAATCTAACAACCAAAAAATGAATCAATTATATGACATTTAAAAAGAAAAAATATGAGCTTAAATGCTTAAATGCTTATTTTATAAAATCTTTAGTATATCTACCCTTTGAGAATGATAGGATCGTCTAATCAGATATTAGTTCTACTGAAAGATAGGTTGTATCTTAATGTTAGTCAAATGGTTCAGATTAAAACATACACACACTAACGCACACATGAATTTGAATAATTTGCTCATAACAACAACACTATATTAACCTAACAATGTGTGAATGAATTTTTTTTTCATGTAAGAAAATAGAAAGGATTTAGGAAGCAGCATTGTCCAAAGAAAAACCATAAGATTAAAAATGATTAACCCTTATTAATTCTATGACCTTGAACAAGTGACTTCATTTTTAAGAGATTCATTTCATCCTGATTTTTTTTTCATCTGTAAAATAGAAAAATAAAAAGCACCTTTTAGAGTAACTAAAAGATGTAAATTGAAAATGCAGAAAATGATAACTGACACTTTAATAGTGTTTAAAATCTGGTAACTGCTTCTATAGCTGCTGTTATTTTCCCTGTAACTGCAACTATAACTATATCTGTTGGTGGCATTGACTACTATTTTTTTACACTAGAAAACAATTTCTTTGTAAACTAAAAAAATGACTAATTACTTACAAGTTAAAACAGCCAAACATAGTTGTAGGTCTAGCCTTCAGCCCCTCTTTTAAATGCTTTCTAAAAAGTGATGTAAAATTAGAGGGATGGATTTTATAGTCTCTTAATGATCTCTGAATGCTGAAATAAATGCTATGCAAAGATCTAATATTAAGATTAAATTCTATTCTCAGAATACATGTACTTTAAAGTTATGTTCTAAATTATGACTTTGAGAGATACAAAATAAAGAGCTACAAAACAATTCTACCTATTCCTTGATTTTACGAATGAAAGAGCAAGATTTAGAGTTTGAGTTGAAGAAAATATCCACTATTCAGATCCAAAGTTAGAATTAGAATCACTTCCCTACAAATTTCTTCTCTCAAATAACCTAGTGACTACCTAATAATATGACATTTAGTTTTCATTCATCTTGCCTCATGTTTATGAGTTGGTTCAGACTATTTCTGCTTCATCATTCCTAAGTTAAGTATAAGAAACCTATAATTACTGCATTAAGAGAGAAGTCTGGAGATATTTTCCCTCAATATCCTGATAACACAGTGGCCTGTACTTCTCAGAGATAAGCTATCCAGATACCAACAACAAAGAAAAAGATCTCCCTCTAAATCACTGGATTTTGCAATGCTCTCTCTAGTCCCTAATTTTAAGACTCTTGGTTTTCATACTTCCAATTTCTCAGTTCAGTTCCAATTATAATTTGTATTATTTCACCAAACAAAAAAATAAAAGTTGAATTTATGTCTCTATAAAATAGTAGTTTTTCATTATTTTTTTTTTTCAATTCAGGAAAGGAGGATGTCAGAGAGAACTCTAATAAATTAATTTAAACCTAATTAATCAGTGTATACATTGCTTATTAACAAATAAGACCAAATACTTTAAAATAGTATTTTTGAGTCATACATTTATATTTTGAAAAATAGAAAACATATCTAAATAAAATCATTACCTAAATTCTCAACCAAAAAATAAATATTATTATTTTATGATATGTCACTTGTAGATACAGTATGGTCTAAATAATATTGATATTTTGTTATATCCCCATGCTATGATTGTCGGTTCATATCCTCTTTGATTTGTTTTAGCTTTTACAAATTACATAGATAGATAGATGACAGATAGATGATTAGATAGATAGATAGATAGATAGATATTCTTCAGGTTCCTCCACATTCTCCCCTTATATCAAGCACAGAGGTAGAGTTTTCTGATTTTATGTTGTCTTTGGACTTGTACAATTTCACAGTCCAATTACACTATGGCCAGATTCTTCCACATTCAATTCTTTGAATCAAAATATCTGAAATTTCCTAAATCTCACAATCAGTTAGGAACAGTTACATTTTTCCTCTTTACTACTGTCAGAAGTGACTTTAAACTTGTTGATGTCCTACTGACATCAACAAAGGTATTCTAAAATTATAGGTTGGGACTAAAAGCAGGAATAAATTGTAACAATGGTGGCAAATTAAAATAATCCATAATGATCTAACTAATGAGTTAAAGGTCAACGTTTTACAAGTTTGTGGACATTTGCATGCATTTATAATTATCATAATATTAAAAATCCATAAAAATAATAAGTTTACCTGAATAAATTTATAACATATATATTATTACATTTCAGCAAATAGCAGAATTGACTAGATTATGCTGTGGTAAGAGCCACCACATTTCAGTTACTTGAGACCAAAATTTCTTGCTTAAATTAAATGTCTATCACCAGTCAACTAGAAGATTGTTATTCATGTACTTGTTTTCTTCACTCTGGAGTCCAAGCTGACAGAGTGACCATTATTTCCTGGGCAAAGGAAAAGAGAGGATGGATAAGCATGTGCTGACTTTTTAAGTTTTTCTTGGAAGAGACACATATCACACCGATTTGTTTTCAATTGACCATAACAAGTCAAATGACCTAACTTCAAGTGGGAAAAAAAGATGACTTCTACCATGTGTTTGAAGAGAAAGCCAGAATATTTGTGAATAGCCACACATGCAGATAGAAAACATAACATTTTATCAAATCCGTTTTTCTCATAATTTTATTAAAATATTTTATCTCAATATAGTCATCTGTTATTTTAACTACTCCATAGTATTATTTTTATGAATACATACCACAATTTAACATGTTTCTTAATTTTTATATAAAGGCTCATTTACACTCTTATAAGTTATAAACAATACTGTTGCATGCTTATATATACATACAACTATATAAAATTATTTTTCCAGGCTGTGTAGTTCTAGAACAGTTGCTAAATCAAGTATTGCCCAAATTACTCTTCACAGTGAACCAATTCATCATCTTATTACAGTGTCAGTTTCTTATATCTTCTCCAAGAATGAGCATTATGTTTGTGTTATCTTCGTCTATCATTAGTAAGAAATGTAATTTTATTTTTTAACATGTATTTTGTTGATTTCTTATAAGATTTAATATAATTAGTTATGTTTTAGTAATTTGGATTTCCTATATTATAAATTTCCTCAAGTTTAAAAACTAATTAAACCAGGAGTTATAATAATTTATATATCCTTGACATAAGGGTATTAATGTAATAACTAAAAGTATTAAGGAGTACAGGCCCATCATGTTTATTAATCTTTTCCAGCTTCATTTACGTATAATAGATAATTAGTTGCTCATATTTATACTGTATGATTCGGTGAGGGCTTTCTTTTTTCAATTATACTTGACATAAAATAATATATCCATTTCAGTTGTACAGCATAGTGATTAGAGATCTATGTAACTCATGAAGTGGTCATCCTACTAAATCAGGTACCTCTTCTCCCCCTTACCTATTTTTTACAACATTGTTAAGTATTTTTCTTATGCTACACTTTACATCTCCTTGACTATTTTGTATCTATCCATTTGTACTTCTTTGCCCTTTTTCACCATCCTCCCAACCCCACTCCCATCTAGTAGCCCTCAAAATATTCTCTGTATCTGTAAGTTTATTTCTGTTTTTGTTGTTTATTTTGTTCTTTAGATTCCACATGTACGTGACATCATATGATGTTTGTCTTTCTCTATCTGACTTACTTCATTCAGTGCAATACCCTCTAGGTCTATCAAGGCAATATCTTTTTCCATCCCCTTTTAGTCTGTGTGTGTGTCTTTTAATCTGTAGTGAGTCTCTTGTAGGCAGCATATGTAGAGGTCTTGTTTTCTTATCCATTCAGCCACTCTATCTTTTGGTTGGAGCACTTGATTCTTTTCCATTTGAGGTACTTGTGGATAAATTTGTAGTTATTACCATTCTTTTTCCTGTTCTTGATACATGTTTTTTTTTTTTTTTTCTTAAAGAAATCCCTCCAACAATTTCTGTAATACCAGCTTGGTATTGATGAATTTCTTTAGCTTATTTTTGTCTGGGAAGCTCTTAAATCTTTCCTATGACTCTAAATGATAGCATCGATGGATAAAGTATTCTTGACTGTAGATCCTGGGTTTTCGACACTTTAAATATTTTGTGCCAAGCCCTCTGTCCTGCAGTTTCTTTTGCGAAATCCACTGGCAGTCTTATGGGAGCTCCGTTTTAGTAACTAATTGCTTTTCTCTTGCTGCTTTTAAGAGTCTCTCTTTGTATTTAACCGGTGGCATTTTAATTATGACGTGTCTTGGTGTGGGAATCTTTAGGTTCATTTTGGGGGGGACTCTCTGAGCTTCCTGTGGTTGTATGTCTATTTCCTTTGCCAAGTTAGGGAAGTTTTTCATCATTATTTCTTCAAACATATATTCAACTTCTTGTTTTCTCCTTTCAGGTACCCCTATGACACAGATGTTATTACTCTTACTTTTGTCCCATAGGCTTCTTAAATTATTATTATATTCTTGGTTATCATTTTCTTGTCATTCTGGTTGGTGAACTTGGCTTCCCCATCCTCTATATCAGTATTTCAATCCTCTTTCTCCTCCACTCTGTTGATTACCTCTAATATACTCTTCATCTCAGATAATGCATTCTTCATTTCTGACTGGTTCCCTTTTATAATTTCCATTTTCATTTTTATGTTTTTTTTTATCTCTTTGTTAAAGTGCTCACTGAGTTCATCTGCATGTCCCTTAATTTCATTGAGCATCTTTATAACCAGTGTTTTGAACTCTGCATCTATTAGATTATTTAACTACATTTTTCCTTGATCTATGCTCTTATCTTTCGTATGGTTTCTGCTTCTTCATCTTCCCCTTTTGGCTGCCTTTCTGTGTCTGTTTATATGTACTAATCAAAGTTCCTAAGTCTCCCAGTCTTATTAGCTTGGCTTTGTGTAGTAGGTGTCTAGTAGCACAGTCCTAAGAGAGGTTCAGCTGCAGGCCAAGTTTAGTCTCAGCCTGTGCCCTTCCGGGGCCACCTGTTAAGATTCAGCAAGCAATCCACAGATGCTGTGCTTATAGTTGTCTCAAGAAACCACATGAGAAACTGAGGCCAGCTGCCACCAATGTGAGTCTTGGCACTGCTCAGCCAGTGGCACAACTGAATGTGGCTTGGGTGGGGCTGCGAGTTGGGGGAGGCAGAGTTTCAGGGAATCCTCTGGGCAGAGCAACTTCTGTTATTCAGTTCGAAGACATCTCAGCTATGGCCGTGCTGCATTTGCACACTGGGAGTGGGGAGGGCTCAACAGAGAAGCAATGGATACTACCAGCACTTTTACCCAGTAGAAAGCCTTGCCTCTGGTCCTCACTCTGACAACTAGGTGTCCCCCAGTAAGTCCCTGGTGAACCTCAAGCAGCCGACCTGGCACTGGTGCTCAGAGTGAGCAGGTCCATCACTGTGAAAGTCTGGTTGCAGACATGTCTCCTTTGAGAGGTGTCTGCAGCTGCTGGCTGCTGCTGCTGTAGCTTCTTTCTCACTCAGCCACTGGGTCAGGGCAGTCTTGTGTCTTTGCCCCCTTCTACCTCCAACTGTTGCAGGGTGATTTCTTATTTCTCTCTCTAGTTAGTTCTTCTGTTTATGTAGACCACCACCCCTGCCCCCTCCAACCCATGCCAGGTGACTCCGCTTGCTTTTTGCTCCATATTTCCATCTCAACTTTGATGTGGTCGCAAAGGGGATGAGTGAAGCTTCTATCCATACCATTTTGCCTGGTTCCCCCTAATTTTTAAATTTATTTAAAATTAAATCACAATATAGAATACATTTTCTATCAAAATAATTAGATCAATTTGAAGTAAATGTACTTAAAAATTACTATATGTTTCCAGTTTTATAATTCCCTGTAAGTCTAAGCTTACTGAAGAAGTTTTAAAATTATAACTTTTCATATCTAGATATGACTACCTGAGGATATATTAGGGTGGAGGATATTAATGTAGAGAAAACTCGTTATGTTTATGTGATTGCTTGTTTATAATTAACATGAAAGTTTGTTCTTTTGTGTTTTTATTTTTTTATTTTTTTGGATTTTTAGATGAATCTCTTAAACAACGTGAGAATCAACACTGAATTTTGTCCCCTGCTACTGAGACCTTCTGACTCTTCATTTGTGAGTTTATTCCATTTCCACTTATTGCATCATTTATATATACTCTCCTATACTATTTTATATTTTATTCTTATTTTATAGCTTTCTCTTAGTAGTCTTCTATTTGATTATGGGAGAAATTTGTTTTTTTTTTTTTTTAATGGGCAGTATGGGTACAAAAATTTGATTCTTTCCTCTGTTGTCTTAATATTGAAATTGTTATGCAAAGAATTATTTGAAACTTTAATCCAAACTTCTTAAATTTTTTAATCATAAAAAGGAAAGAGAATAGAAAGAAAAATAATGAAAGAAACCATAATTCCTATATATCTAGCAAGGAGACCTGATATCATGAATATATTTCAGACTATTTTCCATCGCACTTGTAACTGAAACCTAAAAACGTTTTTCTGACAGACAGCTCCCTCTATCCTGGAAACAGTTGTTTTTAATTTGATAAATATTTTTAAATTTATTGTTTGTTGAGACTTTGTGGTAGGTAAAAAGACATTGAAAAAATGTAAAGTTATTGAATGAAGTTTCCTTTGAGATTCTAGAAAGCATAGAGTACATCACAATAATTTCATGACTTTATACATTTTGTAAAATTGGTTTTAAAATTTGTTCTTTGTATGTCCTGAACTATGTCCAAGTTTTAATAATTTACAATTGTCCTAAATATTACAAAACAAACTTTGAGTCATTTTCATATGCATGGTCAACATACCAACAAATGTTAGTTGCTCAATAATTTACTTGCCCATAACTCCTCACTCAATCATCAAAGCTAAAATTCATAGACATTACTATTAAGCATGTGTAAATGTGCATGTATTTGGGTGCAAATTTAGAAGTATTGAGGACTGAAATTACAATACCTATCTTCTTAAGAATCATACACATGCTGAAGATAAAACTACTATAACTGACTGTAAAAATATCTATGTAAGAGATTTTAATACATAATTATAATGCAAAACAACTTCAGAAGGAAAACTTCATAGCCAAAGTGCATTTTGAGTAAGGAATATACATAATTGTATTTTTCTCCAAAATCTTGGAAATGAGAGTTTTCTAATACAATTTTGAGCCTTGTTGACATCACATGTCCCATTCATAAAATTTGTTGAAGAATGTTTAATTACAAAAGGCAGAAACTATAGGCCATATTTATAAAAATATTGAAAAGACTACTGCACATGCACAAATTCATGTTGAAATATGATGAACTTAAATATATTCAAATTAGTGATTTACTTGCTTTTTATGATTCTTGTATCAAGCAGTGCCAAGTGATCATATATCATTGTCATTTGATTTAGACTTAGCTACTTGTGTGGTAGAAACCTGGATCTTTTTTTTTTTTTTCAGTCTTTTCATGTCTAGAAAGGTTGTCTATGAGAAACATGAGAAACCACTCAAATATTTATCCAGATGTTTATACAAATTAATTATTTAAAGGAGGAAGAAGACAATGAGTAACTGAGCTTGGCTGATATTACTAAGTGGTTTCTACCAGTTAAAAACATCTTATGTTTGCAAGCAAGTCCACAAAAAGCCAGTTGCATAGATCGCATAATAATATAAAAATTCCAGTAAGATATAGATATAAATATGTTGGTAAAAATAACAGTGATTTTTTTCACAATCAAATTCTTACACATAAATATCTATTAAAAGAAAAAAATGTTTGAGAGGCTTTGTAAAATAGATTGTGACATAGATGCTTCTTAGTATATTAAAAAAAACAATGAAGTTAATGTATAAACAAATCAAATCAATATACTGTATTTAACTTGATTTTAGTGAACGAATATGTCATTAAGACTAAAAGTATTCTGAAAATGTCAGTACTCATAGTACCATTTATGAGAAAGTAAGCATAGAAATATATTAGAGAGAGGCAGTGTTTTCTCCTATTTTCCAGAAATAGGAAGTGAAGTGGAAATTGAATGAGTTATGAGAGTTTAAGATAGATAGAGTAAAAACTTATCCGTATAATATTTTTTACTGTTTTTACAAAGTAGTATGAAAGCTTTAGAAAAAATTAATATCAAATACATTTGAACAAATAGAAGGAAACACTTCACACAACATTGTGGAAATATATTACCTTTAGAAGGTCACAGAGTCAAAAACTGAAACTGATTAATAGGACCAATAATAATATTTGTATTGGCCAATATGAAGAAGTAGGGGCCAGCTCCATGCTAGCTTCAGGGGCTTTTCTCTGAACTTCATCCAAAAACACTTTCTAGCTTGGGGGCCCTGAGTGTGCTTAATTAACTCTGCCTGACCCAGTCACACAGAGAAAAGGCATCAATCAGCTTTGGCTCACTTTCTTCCAGGGAGTTGAAGGTGAAGGTCTTCTACCTATTTCTGGACTAACCAAAGCAAATTGCCTCCTTTTACCACACACACACCCCTCAAAAAGGAAAACAGTATGGTAAACTCAGCACTTTGACTTAAATCAATGAGTCCATAATATTTCCTGTTTTGACTCTATGGAGACAATGTAGTATAATAGATGAAATATAGAGTGAAGAGTCAGAGAACCTGGACTAAAACAGCATCTTCCTTTACTGACTATGTGACTTTGGGCAATCCACTGAATTTCCCAAAGCCTCAGTATTCTGTTAAAAAAATAGAAACAATTATAATAAAATTCCACTAGGGATATAAACCTTAGGCTATTAGTAAAAAATTTTAATTATTTTTTGTGAAAAATTCAAAATTGGAGAATTCTCTAGCACATATAAATATAAAACAAAGCTTATTTTGGAACTTCCTGTTTTTCTTTCTTTTTCATAAATTTTCACTTTTTAAAATGTTAATGTTATTCACCAGATGCCAAACTCCATACTCTTCTTGCTCCACCAATATATGGACACATTTATTACATATTATTTTATTTGTGCCCATTCAATAAAACTGCTGCCTTAATAAAATGAAGCCAATTAAATGATGAGTGATAATGGGAAAATGGCCTGCAAAGGAGAATGTTTTACTTGGCCTCATAGTCTCATTTTTCTTTCCCAAGATTCATTTTCTCTTTATATATTTCTCTCATTTTACCAAAATGAATTTAGAAATTGCTTGCGCCAACTATGGGTCATGGATAACTAAATTATAAGAACTTTTTTTCTTTTTGGTAGAGACAGTAAAATGGGCAACAGAAAACTGAACCCTTTTTCATACTATAGGTAATGCAGCTGCCCAGTGAGATGTATTTCCCAATCATCTCCCCTTCTCCTATGATCTCCATACATCTATCTAGATGTACTGTTGTGACAGAAAAATCAGAAAGTGGAAAAACCCTGGTCTCTGAATAACCACATAAAGGAAACCTGCCTGCCAACTATAACACATATTGAACTGCTTTAAGAGTTAGAAATAAACTTTTATTGTGTGAAGCCGCTGCAATTGTGGGGTTTAGTTTTAAAATCTACAAACATTCTAGAAAATACCCAATTATATACATTAAATAAATTTAGACCATGCAAACAGACATTTATAAGTGCTGGGAATAACAGGAAAAAAAAGTGAATTTGAGACAGACTTTGGTAATCTGAACTCCTGCAATTGCATTTTACTAAGGATTGCAGGCAATGCTGTTGCATCTTATCTCTTGGTCTGCTTCCATACAAAGGATGCTATTTTAGCACCTTCTATCAGAAGCCACACATTTACCTTCCCCAAAACAAAACCCAAGAGAGTGAAGCCCAAAGAGTAATGGGTATTTCTTTATCTATCTATATAAAGCATGCTTCCTGCATTTTCATATCTTTTCTTAATGTAAATAAAAGGAGAGATGATTTACCCCTTAAGGAAATACTAAATCTATTCACAAGGTTATGTTCTAACCCACGAGTGATGATATAATAATTATATCTCTAGAAACTCCAACCTTCAAACTAGAAAAAAGATTTAAAATATACAGTGTCAAAAGTATAATTCTATTACAACTCATTTTCTTCTATCTTTTAAAAATTTCCAATCATAGGACAGAGGTCAGAAAACTTTTCTGTAAAAGGTCAGATGGTAAATATTTTAGACTTTGCAAGACATTCAGCCTGTAACAATTGCTCAACCTTTCCATTGTAGCATGAATGCAGCTACAGACAATGTATAAACAAATGAGTGTGGTTATGTTCTAATAAAACTTTATTTATGAAAACAAGCAGTAGACTAGATTTGGTCTACAATCACAGTTTACCAACCCCTTATTTAAGAAATTAATTCATTCGATGTTTATTTTTTAGCTCCTATCTTTTGCCAGTGGCCTGTCCATGATCATAGATTGATTTTATAAAATTCAAATATTAATATGGAATGTTGTAAGTTGGGCTTTGTAGATTCTGTAAAAGCTGAGTCCTTTCCCTATCAAGTTCTAACTCAATGAATTTTTTAAAGATAGTAGATGGAGGGTAAAACATAATTCTATTACCAACATAATTAATTGATATTTAAATGTGGACATGGGCATTTCCAAATTAAATTTTTTTATTAACCTCAAAACTAGATCAATTTGCCTGCTGAGTTAAGGAAGTGAATGGACCATTTCAGGCCTCTACTATGGAAGAAGACCTCTGTAAAATAAAGTGTAGGATGCTAGGGGCAGAGCAGAGAGTACAGTTGTGGTATGTAAGCTCAGTACCAAAATTAAGGAAAGAGAAAGATGAATATAATCTCTAGTCTTTTCTTTTTTTTCCTAAGTACAATTATGCCAATTAAACCATTTCTGTCTGATTGATTCCCATCTGAGGATGATATGATCAGGAGTTGCAATGGGGTGGGAGAGATTATCTCTCAGCATAGTCTACTGCCAAGAATTAAAGAAACTGGTCCTGTTGGAAACAAGATGCATACCAGAAATATCAGTTGCACTGAACAATATGATTGCCATAAAATACAAAAATCAAAATAAAGAGACTCATACACTAAAGTTTAATGCCTGACCAAAGACACTTTGTCTCCTCAAATACTATTTCCTATTCATTTTTCATATATCTTGGCCCAGTGTATCAGATATGAAGGATATTATCTTCATATAGTCCCCCCAAAATGCTTTTTAGGTCATGTTTATTTTATACAATTCTCTGTGAAAACTTTTCTGTCTCATCACATTCCCAGAAGAATTTTTTCCTTCCCTAGTGTTTCATTAAAACCTCAAAATGCTTAAAGACAGCTTTTCAGATAGTATTATGATTAATTATACGTATTTGTTTTTCCTTCCTCAGTTGACCATGATTAGCATGCTATATCTCTAACATCTTAATCATGGTCAATTGGAAAACACTAATTAATATAATATAAATATAAATATATATATATATATAAAATCCATAATATGAAATATATAAATATTATGTATTATAAATATATATTATTACTGACTTTGTTAAGGATAACTAATTACATTTAAGGAAGTATGAAAACTATTCAGATTTCAGTGTCATGGAATTTTATGTGTGATTAGGTTTGGGGTATTATGGGAGAGTTTTAAGAGCTTCTCAGTATCTCTCAAATTATGTCTCCATGATTACAACTCTGTACGATAGAACACAGAATATAAATTTTATGTAATTTTAAAGGAAGAGATGGAAATTCAGTAATAAAATTTAAGAGATTAAACTGATAGGATTGCAAATGTATAAACAGTCATGTTTATTTAATGTCTGTTAGACATTAAATGTTTGATTCTGTGAAGTACATTTTAATTTATTAGGTCCATCTCCAAATTCCTAATAATTTCTTGAAAAATGCATCTTTTAAACAATATGCAGTTTAATAATCTAAGGTTTTAAAAATATTTTAGATCACCTACTATTTTTCTCTTAAAGCGTCTTCATACCTGTTTACATATAACTAATGTGTAAATAATGGTATCAACTACAAAACAAAAAATATCTTATAAAAAAACAGAAAAATCATGTTCTGAAGAACGCTCCATATTTTTGTCATAGTTGATATATTGAGGAAAATCATGAATGTGTGAGTTAAACACAATGAAAATATAATTATGTATGTATAATTTAAAAAATATATTTACCATGAAAAGAAAACAGTTTTATTCCACATATACTATGTATCACCCATGCATGTGGGTGACATTACAACTCTTCATTTAATAATGAAGCGATCTTAAATGTCACAAAGCAGAAAAGTAGAATAAGCTGATTCTGTTTAAAAAAAGATACCAAAATGGTAATGTCAATATTATGTCTAAAACTTAAAAGTGATAATTAGCCTAACTTTAAAAAAATATGTTAAACCAATATATTGAGTTCCTAATATGTATTAGCCTAAGCTTTAATAGTCTAAAACATAAATTTTTAAATAAGAACAAATTTACTCTGAAAGTTACTTTCTTAGGAATTTAAAATGTTAACTTTTGTTATAAACATATTTTTCTTATTAAATTTAAATAAATCTCAGCTCAATCTTCATATTCCCAATCAGGAAATTTATCTGAGAATTAGTCCTGAGAGAAAAATTGATGTTCTAAATATAAGAGAGAAGCCAAAAGATCAGATAGCTTTATTGAATTATATTTCACAAACTTCCTTATTGCCTGTTGTATCACCTCAATATCCTTCTAAATGACTATTTTGGATACTTGCAATGTTTTTCACTCCTTTTTTTTTTTAATTATGATTTTTAGTGGCCCCGTTTTAAAAAAAATCACTAATTTCCTAGTATAAAATCAAGTCTTATAACAATTTCTTCTTAACTTTATGTGTAAACATTAAGGAATATAATTTGAAAAATAAATATATTTAGGATAATGAAATTATTATGAAACAATCTAATTGAAACAATTTTTATTCATATTCTGGTTTGTATAATCAGTAACGCAGATTTTTTAGTTGTTTGTTTCCCCAAAGCAGGTCATATAGTAACTTTCTCTTATCAAATATTATCAATACCTTCTATATTTCACTTAGTACTATTTTTGTCTGATTCATTTAGAATAAACATGTAATTTATTTATTTAGAAATGTGTATAAAATTTTTAATACTTGAGATATCTGTATATAATGTAAATATATGATACATGTGTATATACACATGTATAGAGAGAAAGTTACTTTTTGTCTTTGAAAAATACATGAAATTGTTATGGGGTTTTTTTTAAATGTCAAATTATGATTTTCAATAGATAATTTTCTTGATATATTTGATAATAGTGTCTGACTATTTAATGTTGATATCCTAAACACCAATGGAAATGCAAAAATGTAAAACACTTTTTTCAGTGAGATAAATCATTATGAGTGAATAGAAATAAAAATGTTTTTAATTATACCACTGTAAGGATCAAATTAAATGTTTTAGTGAAAATATTTTCTTTGAATTATCTTGTTCTGCCAAGACACATCTTTTTATCTAATACTTTTAGTCAGTAAATATCAGAAAGAAAAAACCCCCTGAAAATAACTCTTGTACAATTTTTTTTAGAGTTATCCTTGTTTTGGCATAAGACACATGAAAATAATGAATGTCCATAAATAGTGATGTCCATGATCAATGAATATTGTTATAGAGATACTAGCATGAGCCTACTAGCCAATAGTCTCTTTCTAAATGATCCACACTCAACTCACTGATTGAGCCTGACACATTGGCTTATAGCCACCTCATTATAACAATGCAGCTGAACCAGAGGTGGACTCTTGGCCCAAGAATAGTCAGTCAATAGATCAGCCAGCCTCAGTATATCGTATGATCTAGTTTGCCAAAATTGGCTAAGCCAATAAGATGTACTTTCTCAGAAATGTAAATTAAGCAGTTAGGAATGGGAAGTTTAAGGTGAAAGATGTTATAAGTATTCATAGAAACACAAAGTTTTGAGAAAACATAAGTTAGAATTATGAAGAAGCAAAAGTTATGAGTGAACAGAAACTAATAATTAAATACATGCCCTCACACAATGGAGGAAAACAGGGAATCATGACAAAGGTAAAGAAGTAAGTTTGTAGTGAGCAGTGGTGGCATGTTAATGATGGACATTAAAGTGAAAAGCCTGTAGCCCTACTCTGTTACTACAATTCTTGAGGCCAGAATATTTGGCTGCTCCTTAATATATCTGAAATTCTGTTCTTCATAAGCATGTGAACTTAATTAGATAAGTGACAAAGTATAGATTTTTTTGAAGTATAGAGTAAACAAAACAAAATAAAATAAAAAACTTTGTCTAGAAAAATGAAGTGGAATGGGAAAATCCTCTTTCAAATTAGCTAAACAGAAATTATAGTATATTAAAGACAGCAAGTTTTGGTGCCGAATGTAAGTCTTCCACTTACTAGCCATGATATCTTTAGCAAATTAACTTCTCTTGCATCTATTTCTGCATCTTCAAAACAGGGGTGAAATTCATACCTGTTTCAGAGAGTTGATATGATGAATAAATGTTGTTACATCTAAAGTGCTTGGAGGAGTACCTGGGACATAGTAAGATCTCAGGGAGTGTTGTTTTTATTTATTCTTATGTTCTCATAATCACATGCTTTAAAATCCCTGTCATCTGTACATTTGACCACAAATACAGTCTTAATTTCATTTTGTCAAAAAATAATGATCTTGTATGATAATAGAATAGACAGTAATAATGGATGTTTGATTCTATATGAATTTATTTATATAAATTTATTTTGCATGGTTTATTTGAATACAAGAAGAGCCAAGATGTAAATTCTTTATTTTTATATAGAACTGAACCTGGGGATAATACTTATGACTCTCTTTTGGAGAAGTAACTATCACTGCAGTTAAGTTATGAACAGACACTTTGAGTAAAGGAACTGCAGAGTATTAACTTTCAGCCATTTCACTCCATGGAAGAAAGAGTCAAAGGGAATATTTCCACTTACTGTGAGGCTTTGAACTATTCCAGATTACTTTCTTCTATAGAAACATAGAACTTGAAAGTTAAAAGTTTCCAATTTACTGTTGAATGTATGGTTACCATATAGTCCATAATTTAAGTATAAAGTTTAAAGGAATTTATGAGTGAGGCAGGGATGGGGAGAGGGAGAGAGAGAGGGAGAGAGAGAAACTAATGAATTGGAGAGAAAAACTGGAAAGGATGATTTTTGTTACCTTGAATATTTTCCAATAAGAGCTTTCTTCTATATACCTCTCATGTTTTTGTTCTTGGACACACTTTTCTTTCTTTAGTTAATTATATTCAGCAAATCTACTGGAATAAAAACATATTGGTTATGAAAGCTATTAATAAATAGTCTCTCTATTCATAGCAGAATCAGGAAGGAGGCGTTCCTAATCACCTGGGGTTTCATCAGTTTAAGGACATTTAAAGAAGTAAATTACTTGTACAATATATATTTTTAGGTTAAAACTTTTGAAAATACATTTTTTAATAAAGTTTAAGTAGATAAATTATAGCATATTCAATTGCATATATATTTTTAAAAGGCTATATAGCAATGAACATGTACCAGGAAAGTTTCCATTTCCCCTGTTGCTTGATTTTATACTCCTATCGGTTAAATTAATCTTCAAGTTATTGATTACTAAATAACATTGTGAATTGGTCTTCTATAGCATGAATCTAACTAGCATGTTTGTTTTATCATTAATCTTGTTGGTCATTATATCATTTAGTGTTCATTATAATAAGAGATAAATTGCACAAATACTTAATATTGTTAGTTTAGCTTGGCTGCTTTCTTTAGTGACACTAATTCTGCAGAGTAGTTGGGCAAAATCAATGTCTTATGCACCATTTATATTAAATTATACTTGTTACATGATTAAATCACCACTACACAGAGTTTTCTCAAGTTAATTGATCAACTCCTACAAAACAAAAATTAATATGATACATCAAATTTATGGAATTGTTGTCCAGAAAAAAACATAATAAACATCAGTGCTGAAAGAAAACTAGTATTCCTTCTGGAATACTGAAATTCTCAACCATAATCAAATAGCTGGCAAGAAATGATAGCAGGGAGAAGGCAAATGTAAATTTAAAGGGAGTTATTTCTACTTTTCTAGAAGGATTTAACATGTTATTGCTGTGATATTTTGTTGAAAC
Organism: Pteropus alecto; assembly: GCF_000325575.1. Lineage (NCBI taxonomy): Eukaryota > Metazoa > Chordata > Mammalia > Chiroptera > Pteropodidae > Pteropus > Pteropus alecto. The sequence continues at coordinate 31,991,885 of NW_006436298.1, read as the reverse complement.
ATTACAGTGTCATTTGATGCCTTTCCAATCACCTCCAATCGGTTAAGAAAAAATGGAATTTGAAAAATTATTAGGAGTTTTTTCTTTACTAATTCAAATGTCTATGATAGGAGTCATCTCCTGAAAGTTGAATTTTAGTAAATGTTCTATGAGACACCTTCCATGTCTTAGCAAATTAAGTCAATTTTAAATATTGTTAAAATACATCTTTAATGAGAGCAGGATGTCAAATTTATCCAGCTGTGCTGATTATTACTATGTTTTAAAATTATTAACACACATTCATTAGATTTCTAACATGAATAAGTATGGATAAGGTTTAAGTAACATAAAATATTATACATTAATATTGTCAATTTTTTTTGAATTATCTAGTCACTATATTTTTTGTAAACTTGAGACTTTAAAAATATGAGCCATGGGAATATATATATATTTATGTACATACAGAGAGATAGAGAAAGAACAGGGAGAGAGAAAGCGAGCAAGAGAATTAGAATTTTTGCCTTGAATTTTTTAGGTAAGAATTATATAAGTAAATTAAGAAAAGAACATGTTAATTCTATGTGTTTATTGTATATAACTTAAAGAAAACATATTTAATCATACATTAAATATTTCACTTTGTTTAAGTACAATTTAAGTTTAATCATCTGGTATAAACTAACACTAATAAATAAGAAATGAAATTATTTAAATAAGTAATCAGTGACATCCAACTAGCTACATGGTAACTCACCAAGAAAGTTAGTGTAAAACTGGAGGAAAAACATGTTAGGCTACTTTATCTGTGTTTCTCAAAGATGATGACAAGATAATTGCCTTTGAACAGTATTCTGTTTACATTTAGATAAAGATAGAATGCTCTGATGATACATATTAATAAAGCTAAGTTAGAGTATATGTCTCCCTTTCAGTTCTTTCCTGTACTCCATGTCATACCATTTCCTTTCTCTTTCAAAGTGGTTCTTAGGTATTTTTTATTTATAGTGTTTATTTATTTATTTATTAAAATTATTGGAATGACATTGGTTAATAAATTTATATAGGTTTCGAGTGTACAATAATATGTCACATGTGTATTGTATTGTGTGTTTATCACTCAAAGTTAACTTTTCTTCCATCACCGTATATTTGACCCCCTTTGCCCTTACCTACCTCCCCCTCTTCCCTTTGGTAACTACTAAACTGTTGTTCATGTCTATGAGGTTCTGTTTGTTTGTCATGTTTGTTGCTTTCAGTTTAATATCCACATGTAAGTGAAATCATATAGTTCTCAACTTATTCTGTCAGACTTACTTAGCATAACATGGTAATCTTGACATCTAACCATGTTGTCGCAAATAGCAACATTTCATCTTTTCTTATGGCTAGGTAATATTCCATTGTATATACATACCACATCTTCTTTATCCAGTCTTCTATTGATGGGCACTTCAGTTGTTTCCATGTTGTAGTCGCCGTGAATAATGCTCCTGTGAACATTGGGGTTCATATATCTTTATGGATAAATGTTTTTAAATTTTAGGGTAAATACCCAGAAAAGAGATTACTGGGTTTATGGTAATTTTATTCTTAATTTTTTGATGACACTCCATACTGTTTTTCCATAGTGGCTGTAAAACTTACATTTCCCACCAGCAGTATATGAGAGTTCCTTTTTGCCCACAACTTCTCCAATACTTATTATTTGTCCTATTGTTGATAAACCTTGTAATAGGTATAAGTTGGTATCTCATTGCGGTTTTGATTTGTATTTCCCTAATAGCTAGTGAAGTTGAAAATCAATGTACAAAAATCTAGCATTCTTATATACTAACAAATTTCCAGAAAAATAAATGAAAAAAAAATCATTTTGGAATTGCAACAAAAATAATAAAATACCTAGGAATAAACCTAATGAAACATGTGAAGGACCTATACACTGAAAACTATAAGATATTTTTAAAAGAAATTGAAGAGTCAAGACTCAAAGAAATGGAAAGATATTCTTTGTCCATGGACTGGAAAAATCAACATAGTTAACATGGCCTTATTACTCAAAGCAATATACAGATTTTATGCAGTCCTTATCAAAATCCCAATGGCATTTTTGAAATAAATAGAACAAAATCATCAGATTTGTATGGGAATCTTTATCTGTGTTTCAAAAAGACCCTGAATAACCAAAGCAATCTTGAGAAAAAAGAACAAGGCCAGAGGTATCATACTATCTGACTTCAAATTATACTATAAAGTGACAATAATCAAACCAAAATGGCATTGGCAGAAAAACAGACTCACAGACCAATGGAACAAAATTGAAAGTCCAGAAATAAACTCCTATATATATGGACAAATAATTTTTGAGAAAGGAGCCAAAAACATACAATAGAGAAGGAAAAACCTCTTCAATAAATGGTGCTGGGAAAATTGGAAAGCCATATACAAAAGAATGAAACTAAACTGCTGTCACCATACACCAAAATTAACTCAAAATGGATCAAAGACTAAATATAAGACCCAAAACAATAAATTGGATAGAAGGAAAGATAGGTACTAAACTCATGGACTTTTATTGGAGAGAATTTTATGAATTTGACCTCAAAGACAAGGGAAGTAAAAGCAAAAATGAATGAGACTATATCAAACTAAAAAGCTTCTGCACAGCAAAAGAAACCATCAATGAGACAAAGAGTCCACCAACTGAATAGGAGAAGATATTTGCAAACAATGCCTCTGATAAGGGGCTAATATCCAAAATATATAAAGAACTCATACAACTCAACAATAATAAAAAAAAAATTCTATTAAAAAAACAGATGGAGGACTTGAACAGAGACTTTTCCCAAGAAGACATACAGTTGCAACAGATGTTTAAAAATATCCTCAACTTCAAAATGGTCCTTAAGTATTTAGATATAACCCTTGGGAAAGAATGATAGGCTGACTTTGGTAGTTAATTAGTCCTTTCAATTTGCTCTCATTAATATCTGATTAATAAATGTATGCAAGTTTTCTGAATAAACATAAACTATATACTGAGTGTCTTCTTTTTGAAGTGAATGACAGATTATAAATATACTCCTTTCTGTTGAATAGCATCTATTTAGTGGAAATAATACCAAAGCATGTTTTTTCTGTGTTTTTGGAAATTTTATGGGATTATAATCCTATAGGATACAAATAATAATTATTTTAAGTAATTGAGCCATTCAAGAAAAATATTATGAATTTTTTATTTTTAGAAACTGAGAACAAAATACTATGATAACATCACATCCTACAAATTGTTATTTATGTCTTTAAAAACTGAATGGACATAATCTGTGCAATTTTATACATAAAGTTTACATATTCAAACTTTAGGCAACATATGTTTAGTTTCTTTTAAAGGTATATTTCAAGTTAATGATATTGTAATTATTAAAATTGCACTGCATGTACATTTAAGTATTTAAATTATGTGTAATAAAAAGTACTACAAACTATGGAAGTATACTTAATATATTTATCAAAAGAATTGACCAAAATACCTCTACATCTGTAAAATTAGTAACTGATAACTGAGTGGTATATAAATAAGAAATGTTAATACTGTAAAACCATTATGCTAAATTAATAATGCTTTTATATAATTTTTGCTATGGAATATTGGTATTCTTATTAATATAGTAATATGTTGGTACAGGATTTTATAGAATATTTACTCTTCTTTCCCATAAACATTTATTGCAAAAAGTTGAGATATGACATTTACTTTCACAGTGCCTATAACCAGCTGTATCTGACTCATTAACATTGTAAGATGATGGAATAAATTAGATCATCTAGGATTCAATTTTTTTTATTCCTGTAATACTCTGATCATTATAACTAATTTAAGTAAATTTCCTAAATACGACTTTTTTTTTTAAGATGGTTAGTTTGAATCTAAAACAAGGATTAGTTACATGATAGAAAACCAATTGTATGTGTCTATCTTTTATAACATTGAAATTCTATATAGTAAGAAAAAATTGTTTGACATTTTAAAAATATTTGTCTGGATATTATGTAGCACATGGACACAATGATTGAGAGACTTTTTTATGTATATTGGCATATAATTTAGGGTTTTATTTTTGGCACTATATTGCAAAATCTGAAAAAACATTGGCTTGAACAATTAATGTGTTATCTTTAATTTTGTCATTGTAATGAAAAAGTTAGAATACAGTTGTCTAGGACTGGGAAGTGATTCTACAAGGCTGTCAGGAATTTAGGATCCTATGATGTTTTAATCACTTATTTGTAACTCGTAAGATTGATTTATAGTTCCAAGATGGTTCCCACTTCTGGGCATTGCATCAGTTTTCCTAATAGCAAGAAGGAGGGCAAGGGGAAATTTTCACACACCTGGGAGTTTATCATTCCCTCATCCCTTTACTCATACATTTTAAGGAGCTTTCATCAAAAATATAAGCAACAACTTCCACTTATATCTGTTGGCTAGAACTGTGTTATTATGTGGGTATGCTGATCTGCAAGGAAAGTAGAAAAATGCAGACTTATCCCCCATGATAAAATTAGTATAATCTTTGTAGGTGAGAAGGAAAAAACAGATATTGGATATGGAAATTACAGTCTTTGCCTCAGTCTGTGCTACAGTTTTGCAGAGTAACTTTATCATCAATATTACTGTTTTAACATTATTTTCAGGGCACGCTCTGTCCACAAGCCAGAGTAACATCTGAGAGATAGTTGCTTCTGCATTGTAGTGTTTTATTAGAGTGGCATCTGTATGTATATTAAGGTCAGGAAGATGAGTCTGATTCTTTACTTCATCTCTTACTCTTATGTGTGAACTTGATCAAATACCCTGATCTACATTTACTTCAGTGATTATATACCACTGTTGAGTAAATTAAAAAAATATATAGAATGAGCATGGCACATACCTGCTACTCAATAATTGCTACTCTCTTCTCCACCTGATTTTTTTCTCCATTCTGAATAGGACATTTAAAATCTTTGCTTTGATAGTAAAATGCTGTTTGCAAATATTCCATGAGAATGGGAAATGCTTCACAGTGAAAAATCCTCATTAGCTCTAACATAATTATCACTATTATAAGAATTTTCATCATTATTAACAAATTTGAATACAGAACCCAGAACTGTATTTGTTTCTCATTTAACAAAATGCCATTATTGACAGACTCTTTTGAACTCAAAATTAATTTGTCAATATCTCTTTAGATATTTTTCTTTTCCCTGCAACTTTTATAGACTTTTTGATCCCAAATTTTCTAAAAGCTGCTCTTTGTCAACACTGGTTTGTTTGTCATTATTGTTCTATTCACTCAGTGAAACTTCCGCATACTAAACCTCCACAAAGACAGCTGTTAAATTGTTAAAAGTTTATTTCTTTAATTAAGTAGAATTTTAAAAAAATTAGTTAAGAAGACTATTACTTAAAATTAAAAAGTGTAAAAAATCGACATACTTGCCTAGTGTCTCTTAATTTTAAGCTTCTCATATGTTTTTAACTTCTTGTTATATTGTGTTTAAATATAACACAATATTTAATACTTGAAAAATAATTTGTTATGATTATATTTAAAGTTAAGATAAGCTATTTACTTTTTCTGTTTTTTTCTAGAAAATGACATTAAAATACATATGTTCTATTTTAAACTGAAAAGTAAAACAAAATAAAACAAAGCAAATAGATATGAATGTATTTCTTTCAATGTCACTACAGATCAGAATGGCTTTGTGGTTTATAATAATAATGATTGGGAATAAATTTTTTCCAATAGAATAAAGTAACTTTATTAAAATTTAATGTAAAAAATATCAAAATATTATTCCTAGAAAATGTATCATTATCAAATTTGGAGATTTTTCAATCAACATAAAAACATCAAACACATGAAGACATAAAATGCATGCCTAGTTTTTGAATAAAATATATCATTTGAAAAGTATTTTGAAATATATATGTTAATATATTTATATTTCTTGGCTTTTTACCCTCTGGGTTTCTAAGACTCTTCAGAAGTCAGCCTCATTTAACACTCAGATGTTGCTCCTTGTTGCCATTTATAAACCCTCTGGTTTTGGTCTCTTCTGCACACCACACAAATCTTTATCTTAGAGATTATTTTTGAGCAATTCTTACTTTCCCAGTACAATTTCAAGGACTATTTTAAATACTGTCCTCAAGAAGAAGCTTCCCTGAATAGCTCAGTCTTTGGGGATAATTTTCCCAGACATCATATATAATTTTCGCTCCAATTATTCATTTTTTTTCTGTAGAATTTGCTACCTGATGTTTTTTATTGGGTGTCTGTCCCTTCTCTGCAAATAAATTATAAACTCTTTGCATGAAGATGCAATTTCTTATCCTCAAAGTATGACATATGATTTATTCGTGTTTATTATTCCTGATGCTATAAAGAGCAATTTCAGTAAAACAAAACAAAACAAAACAAAACTATGAATACTTCTGCAAAGGATAGGCAAAACTACATAGGATAGATAATATTTAAATAGTTGATGAAAAATTAAAAAAGCAGATGTTTAAATCAACATTGCTTCAAAGATGGTTCATAAGAAAGACAGAACATAAATACATTAACTCTAACCATACATGAAAACAAGAACTTCCTCAGATTCCCAGAGTTCAAAACAAAGTGAGACTTGGAATCCAAAAGATCCAAGCTTCATATCTGCTTAATTTGGTTTACTTGAAAGATGTTCTGTGAGATTATATTTGCTGTGGGCAGATAAGACGATTCCTCTTCACATGGAAGGCCAGCATGCTGAACTTTGCTTTGGCATAACACATTAAACAGGAAACTCATGGGCTGTGTAAATTCACATCAATATATTTTTTCTCCAGATGGATTGAATTATCTAAGAGTAGCAAGCAATTCTGCTACATCTCTGAAAACTTTATAATGTTGCCTCATTTTTATCTGACCATAGAAGTATCCAGGATTGGGAAAGTTTAGCTGTAGTGTTTGTCATAGTAAAAAATAAAAATAATAATAATTTGGTAAAAATGCCACCCAAACACAGAGTTAAAACAGAGAAAGCTATCTATAGAATACCAGTGTCAAACTTCCTTTATTCTTTTTTCCATTATTTGACAATGAAATAAGTGACAATGATGAGCTGTTTTTCCTTTAAAAGTTGAAACTTTACTAATTGATAAGAATTTTTGTTCACAAAATAGTCCTTTTAGTTTAGTTGTTAGATATTCATGATATTCATGGACTGAGAAGCATATGTAGTTGCTTAAGACTTCTGAGAAATAAAAGAAGTCTGTTATATTTATGACAATCATTTGGTAGAGGAAGGGGAAAATCCAGCTTAAGTCTTTTGTTGCTCCTTCACTTTTGATTTTGAGCAATCGATTTAGGCAGTGCTAGGCAACAGATAATGTAAGATACTTGATTTTTTACTCTCATGATATTCATAGTGTTTTGCTTAAGTTATAATAATATTTCTTTCCTAATATATAACATTTTATTATTTAGATACTTATTTTCAGTGTAATCATGTCTGTTATGCTTTTTACTGAAAACTTCTCTTGCTTCTATAACAGAGATTAAACTCTCTGGAGTATGAAAAGTGAGTCTGCTGAAAGAAATAGATTTAGTTTTCTTCATCTTGAAATAGAATGCTACAAAAGGGTAGAAGAAAAAAATCAAGAAAATGTTGCTCTCTAAAATCAGATGATATTTCATACCTTTTTACGTAGAATACATATGAATCCCCAAACTGAAATATTTTTGACAGATTGACATATATTCTGTGTTAATAGTACTTGGCAAATATTGATCAAAATACCAAATATGTCTTCTTTCAGTTCTTCTTTAAACTTTCTACAATACTTCCTTTTTATAAACTACATACAATTTTAACTGCCTGCATACTAATAATTAACATATTGTCAAGTATTGATAGAAATACAGATGATCCTTAATTGGACTGGATATTAAAGGCATCATTTTCTATGCCTATCCATTCAAAGGTACTTATCATTCTTTGTTTAATTTTTCTAACCATCTTATCACATTTAGCAGCCATCAGACTTGAGCTGCTTTGACTTTCTTCTTCTTTCTATGTGCAGTGAGAAAAAAGGAAGCCACGTCGGCATCATTGAAAGTTTATCACATTGTTCTGTGTCTTATTTCCTGATGTGGTCATACAGAAGAAAATTTAACTCTTCATAGGAAAGTCCTTCAAGCTTTTAAATACCTGTAAAGTGTATGTGTGTGTGTGTGTGTGTGTGTTTGTGTGTGTGTGTGTGTGTGTATAGTTTAAAGTATTAATCCAGATATCTGGGGATGTTACATTTTTCATAATCCTCTTCTATATCTTGTAGACCTTTGCAATATAAAATGTGTGTATTTTATCAATTCTAAGACAACATCTTCTAGTCTTTACTGAAAAATATACAACATTCAATATTCTGTTGTTGCATCTTCTATTAGTTGAAATTTAAAACTGCTGATATGGTACATATATATCTTTATTTTTCTCATATATATATTAAATAAACATTTTGTTCCTTTATTTCATTTGTATTCTTGAATGCTTCTTTACTATTGTGTCATAGATTTTAATTGGATTTATTTTAATAATCATACTTCTGATTTCCAAGTCTATTTTTTATTCTTTAAATACTTTTTTTCTTAGCATCCTTTTCATCTTATCAAAATTACACCGAGGTTATATATCACAATGTTTTTTAAAATTCTATTCTTAAAGGTCTTTTGTTTCATCAAGCATCAAAAGGCTTTCTTTTTCTTATTTGCACAGTCTTTCTCTTACATTATATGTATTTTTCTCCTTAAAGTGTGATTCTTGCTGGACCATTAAGAATGTGGGATCTTGCCAGAGTAGTTAAGAATGAAGAACTATATTGATTTTTCTAGGTGGCTTGTGAGGATTTCCTCAGCTGTTTCTAAAATTGGTTTGTTTCCCATTAGGTTTCCCTCAGGAATGGGAAGCCAACCAGTTGCTCTTGTGGAGATAGGAGTGGAGTTGGGAGAGATCGACCTTGTGGACTGCTGGGTTTACCTACATTGTGAACTGAAAGGGAGTTAATTTACAAAAAAAATTCAAAATGAACTTTAAGTTGATATGTAAAAAGATTTACATTGCGGCATTTGTTTTGTACTAGTGAGGATGTGTAGATAACCTTGAAATCCATCACTAGAAGTATATAAAATGTGGTTAATCCATGCTATGGGGTGCCATATAGCAGTTACAAGTCCTAAAATGATATATGCCAATAAATATTGAGATAGAAATTTCACATAAATCTTAAACATTACGCTAACTTCAGTAAGAAATGAATGAGAAGTGGTAAGGAATACAGTTACGTGTTTTCTTTTGAAGTATAAATCACACAACCCTTTATTCCATTCTTTTCTTTTCTTTTCTTTTCTTTTCTTTCTTTTTCTTTCTTTCTTTCTTTCTTTCTTTCTTTCTTTCTTTCTTTCTTTCTTTCTTTCTTTCTTTCTTTCTTTCTTTCTTTCTCTCTCTCTCTCTCTCTCTCTCTCTCTCTCTCTCTCTCTCTTTCTTTCTTTTTCTTTCTTCTCTCTCTCTCTCTCTCTCTCTCTCTCTTTCTTTTTTTTTAATACCTGGTGCAGTTTTCTTGTTAGCATTACAAATTATATAATTCTAAAACTCACACTTCACATTTTGTTTTCCTGACTTCTGTCACACTTCACATTTTGTTTTCCTGACTTCTGTCATTTGTTCTGATCAAACTAATGAAGTATTACTTTTCTATGCATTCTCTTGACTTTCCATGTGTGTATGTATAGAGCATCAGGAATAAATCATGATTTTTGAGCAGAGAGGTGCTCTCTCTTAGGCATGGACGATATCTTCTCCCAAAAAACATTAGTTGCCTAAGTATACTTTATATGGGCATTTAAGTTAATTTCTTCCCACCTATCAGGACATGGGGTGGTTAATGTAGTAAAAGCTAATCATTCAGCTAATCATCACTCACTACTTAATGAACTCAGCTTCTTCCTTACAAACAATTGCTTATCCAGCCATTAAATATCTTTCAGAAGAGAAAGTCTAAGTGATTTCTAACATTTCCGTAGACCAAGTGTTTACTATTAAGTAGCTTAGGTAGCTTGGGTGACAGGACATGAGAAACATAATTTACCACTTATTTTTATCCTTCATCAACATTAGAGTTAAAGCAAATTATATTTTTCTATTTGATTATTATTCCATAATCGATGACTCTACAAATACCCAAGGGAAGAGTGCTTTATTTTAGATATTTAAAAAAAATATTTTCCTTAAATAATAATTTTTCTCTCTCCCACCCTTCCCTCCTCCCTCCCTCTCTCTCTCCCTCTCATGTTCTTTTCTACCAGTTTGAAAGATTATATGTAAAATCACTAAGAAAAATGTGCTTCTAGATGTTTTCTTATGCATCACAGATTTTAAATTTAGCAAGGGCTGCTGGAGGGCCCTGTTCATCTCAGATTTGTACTTTTGCACACACTTGTAGAAAAGAAACCTACACTGTTAAATAAAATAAACACTGACTTCAATTTTTATGTGTTTTTCCCTCTTCTCATACCAGAGACATGTTTTTATTAACAAAACTAACAAAAAATTCTAAATACTCTATGAAATTATTACCACTTCATTTTCTTTTGGTTACTAATTTTTTAAAGAAATATTTCCTTATGGTAAAGTGAATGGTAATGCATGTCATTGGTTAGTTTTAGCAGTAGTAACTGCTTTTCACTACTTGCTTTTCCTTTTCTCAATTTAGGGAGCAAAAGTTCTCATCAAAGAGTTCTCAGGGTTAAGATACAATAATTTCAATTTGAATGATACCTTTTGTTCTAGCAGCTGAGCTCCATTTACTCCTTTGCCTGCCAAAGACAGCATTTTTGTACCCTATCCATGGCGTACTTTTCTTTTTTTTTTTTCCTTCACTTACCTTTTTTCTTTTTTATGGACTAAATTGGCTCCATATTCTGAGCTTAATGAGTTTGTACAGGTTGGCAGGCAAGAAAAGTCATTTATCTAGAGGACTGAGCCAGCTGTAAGGTATAGAACTTTCATTTCATCTTGAGGAAATAAAACAAAAAATGCTAATATTATACTAATCCTCATGTTCACATGGGAAGCATTTTAGGAATCTTTGGAAACATGGAATAGATTAGATACACCATTAAAACTACCAGCATACTGCAGCGGTTGACACCTATTATGATGTGGTATCTAAAAGTAAAGAAAGGTAGATTGTTGGAATCTGTATCAAACAGAATATATTAAAGAAATTGGCCATTGTGGAAAGATTCAGTTTTTATATATTGTTCCTCAGGAACTATGCTTTAAAATTTAAATTTGAAAAGACAGAAGAATAGCTACATAATTATTAGAAATAGGTCTCAGTACTAAGGAAGGCTTATTGGAACAGTCTGTGTAGCTACCATAGTGACTCATTTTTCTCTCAAAATGGTGTTTTGAAAGTTTTTATATTATGATTTAAGAGAAAATATTTTTATTTTAGTTATAAAATTAAGACAAATCAAGAGAGAAATGAACTAAAGGTAATAAAAGTAATTAATGTGACTAATCTAGGAAGAATACATTATTAGAAATATAAATCAACTCACAATTTATAGTTGACTCTAACATTATTTTACAACCACTTTATATAAAAATTACTTATGTCCAGGAAGTAGCTAGCTAGCTATATATTTTAAACCTCTTTAAACTAATCATGCTATTTATAATATCCAGCTCACAAATAGTTACCTCAAGCCTCTCATCTTCTCATATTTATTTATATCATGTTCAAATGACCACTTACTCAGTTACTAAAATTTGAAAAAAAAAATTAAAGGACTCATGAAAATCTGACAAATGACATTTAAATATGTTTTCCTTCCTATTTTTTTTATTTTTACTTTTATGAATTGAATAAGTAGAACATATAGGACAGTCTTAAAGACCAACTAGTAAATATAAGAATCCCACCATCTTCCATGTTTTTCTAAGTCCGAAGTCAGCTGTCAGCTCTGTTTCTCCTCATAGTGTTTTGTTTTAGAAAAATTGGTGAAATTAATTCACCTGGCTCATGTCTCTGAATATATAAAACCTACACTTTAATTGATGTCCTCATAAAGTGGCATTTAATGTATGTATAATGCGATCCAAATAACTGCAGTAATTACACCATCATTACTTTGTTGATGACTAATACATTAGTCATCAGAATAATATATTAATTTGTTGCTTGTACCAATGTTAAAAATGGTTATTTTTATCCTCTTAAAATTACGTCTAGCCAGATATAGGAAATATTTATATCATTCCTTTCTTTGCTTATTACCAGTGTAACTAAGCATCATGGCATTTTTTTGAGTCTTTCTTAACATAGCATTCCCAGCAGCCAATATTAATTTTTCAAAACATGTGATGAAATAAAAACAATTTGACATCCTGCTAAAAATAATGGAGATTAGCAGGTTGAGAGGTGAATAATTTTTGTTTAATATAGGTTATTGAGTTTGAGTTACTATCCATGACTACGTTTCCCAACTTCTGCATTCTTACTCTCCATGGAACAGTTGCTCCCAAAGTGAATTCACTGAGATTCTGCCGCTGTTATAGGGAAGTAGAAACAGAGCTGAACAGTGAATGAAGAAAAACAGATTTTCAGGACAAATTCTGCTTTCTAGGCCTCAGCTTCTTCATCTGTTCAAATAGGGATTCTATACTTAATATTTAATGACCGCTGAGTTCCCATCTAGGTCTACAGCACCACAACTCAATGCTAAGTCAATGGCTTCTGAGAGGCGTTACAAATTTGACTTCAAATTTCTTCAGAGATTTTAATACTCTGTTGTACTTTTTATGGTTTAAAAGTATACAGCTTTCATAAAAACAATGTGTAACTATTTAAAAAACATAATTATCATGATAATGCCTTTGCTAATGTGATAATCTGTTTGTGGTGAAGCAGAGTTGCTTTTACTCCTACACAGTTCTCCTGGAAGAAAATTGTGAATAAAATTATACTATGTTAATAAAATGTTATAATAATTTTTTGAAATATATATTCATATTGAAATTGCTCTATATACATATAGGCAAAATACAGCAGTGCATGAAAACCATGAAACTGATAAATTCTGTTTCTTCTTGATTTTTTTAATTTTTATCCGCAGAAAATAAGCTTTTGTTCTTCAATTCTGAAGGTAAAAGGAAGTGGAAAGGATTGTCATTTCATTTGGATCAAATATTTCCTGTTATTTGGAGTTCTTCATGAGAAAATATATCTGATATGGTATCAAAGAAAAAGTAAAGCATAAAAATTACACATGTATAAACAAATGCATAGAAAAAAGTTAAAAAGAAAATACAGCAGCAACAGTAGCTGACAGTGGAGTTAATATGAATAATATGTTTTTTCATTTCTCTTTTTTATAAATTTTAAATGTGCCTTAATTAATATTAATATTAATATAAAACATTAAAATATTTTAATGTTTTTTCCAATAACTGCAAATAGTTAACATGTTATAAATAATGTATTAATAAATACATTTAAGTGAGTTTTATTAAGAAGCCCAAGTGCCTCTAAAGGAAAGGAAAAATGAACAAGGGGAAAAGTCTCTCAAGTTCTTGAGTTAACACCACAAGTGTCCTTCTCTCTGCAATAGACAAGATTTTAATTAATGTTCTTCCCTTTCACTCCATGCATGTGGCAATTTCTTTAAAGCAGATTCAGTGGTTTATATCGATCTATAAGGCTTTCCCTGATTATTTCTGCTAATCCCTCTCATGTATTTTATTTTATTATTAGTTTTAAGTATATAGTACATTGGTTAGACATTTATAAAGTTTATGAAGAGATACTCCCGATTACTCTGCCATCCATCTGGCTCTACACATAGCCATTACATTAATCAGAGGTATTCTCTCCCTCTGTACTCCTGCAGCACTCTTAATTTTCTCGTTCGTTAACATGTTGTGCTGTCTTATTTTTTGTTTGCTTATCTTATTACTTCAGAAGATTCAATGTTTCTTCCTATAATTGGCCAAGTTTTGTTTTTTCCATACTTCCTGTTTAATTAATATTAATTGGTATCTTACTAAATTTTAGGTAATTCTCACTTTATATGAGGGTTAACATTCTCTCCCTCACAATATTAAACAAGCAAAATTGAAAATTATAGTTTTTAACTAAATTCACCTTTTTTTCATAGGTAATGGATATTCTAGTCACCCCTCTTGTCTTCTTTTACTGTATTATCTATTTTTTTGTTGTTGTTGAATGGCATATGTGTTACCCAACCTGCTTGTCTTGCATAGTTCTCTTACTAAAAGGTCTAGATAGTCATTTTAAATGTTGATAAAAATCACAGCAATATAAATGCTAATGAATTTTTCCTTCAGAAAGTGGTCCCAATAAATATTAGGAATGAATGAAAAAGTTTGGCAATACCAGGAGGACTTCCCTGGTGACTCTTGGTATATTCAAGTTGTGAAAATAAGAACATGTTATTATCATGCCCTACTTTGCTCAGATCAATGATGAAACATCTATTGTAGGGAATATTAAAATTCTCATGACAGCCTCACACACACATTTAATCTTAGTCAGGAAAGGCAGTTTTTTAAAAACCTTTTACAATTTCCTCAGAATCTGTAGCATTGAAATCAAAAGCTACATTCTTATCCAAATCTATTTCAGTTATTTAAATACGTGACACCATATTTTACAGATAATGATATGCAGTGCTCAGAGCATTGGGAAAAACCTAGAAGGTCATAAAAAGTCATCATTTCTTGATCTCGGATTGTATTTTGTTAATAACATGATTGGAATACTTTAGTATTTGGGAGCCATATACAGTACTACTAAAATCAATGCTTTGATTCCAGTCCTTTAAATGTTACAATAAAATAGGCATTATTTCTTAAACTAATATTTTAATATTTCCATATTATACCTATTATTTTTATCTTATTGAAATTTCCATAACCTGATATTAAAAATTTTAGAATAATTTTTCTTTTTTTAACCAACTAAACCAAATCCCTTACATTATTTCAGCTTCTTTGCACTTAAAAATGTTTTTTTCTCAATTTTTAATTTGATTAGTATTTTTTCAAACTTTTACTTCATAGAACAAAATTTTTATTATCAGTTAAATTTATGAACATTTTTTTTTAGGATAAAAAGTACAATAACAATGAAAATTTATAATTAGTAAAATGTCTATTCCTCAAAACAATGTCATGGAAAAACTGTTATTCCTAGTTTGACTTTCTAATTAGTCCATGTTTGTAGAATATGTATATTAATCATTTTCTTTACAATTTATTTATAGGAAAATTTATCAATTCAATGAGTTTAGACAAATGTAGAAAATAATAATATATATACTACCACAATCATGATATAGAAAAATTTATGATGCCAATAAGTTCCTTTGTGCCTTCCTCACAGTCAATCCCCCTTTTCAAATATTAGCCTCTGGAAAACACTGTTATGCTCTATTATATTATCAAGAATTTCATATAAGTAGAATTAAAGTATATAGCATTATAGTTTGTTTCTTTCACTTAGCATAATGATTTTGAGATTCATTCAAATTGTTTCATATATCTGTAGTTGAAAAGTAGTATTCCATGTTGTAGACATACTAGATTTGTTTTTCTATTTTTCTCTTATGGGCATTTGGATTATTTCTATTTTGGGATATAATGAGTAAAGCTGCTATGAATATTTGAGTACAAGTCTTTTTGTGGACAAATATTTCTATTTACCTTAGGTAAATAAAAAGGAGCAGGATTGCTGAGTTTAGGAGATGTATATGTTAAAATTTGTAAGAAAATGCCAAAATACTTTTCAAAGTAGATGCATTATTTTTATATTCCCACTATTATTGAAACACTTGGTATTGTCAGTCTTTAATTTTACCACTACTGTATATAATAATATCTTACCATAATTTAATTTTTATGGCCCTAATGACTGATGATTTTGAACATAAGTGCTTATTTTTCATTTGTAAATCTTCTTTCAAGAATTAACTTTCCAAATCCTTTGCCCATGCTTTTCATTAGACCGATTATCATCTTATTATTGGACTGTATAAGCTTATTATATATTCTAGACCCATGTTCTTCACAAGATTTATGTTCTGCAAATACTTTCTCCCAAACAGTGTCTTGAATTTTTAATTTCTTCAAGTTTACTATGAAGTGTACAATCTTTCAGTTTTTTAAAATCCAATAAAAAAATCAAATTTTTCATAACCTTAAATTACTATACACAATTTAACCAAATTATAACCTCCAGTTTATTCTATTTTGTTTGTTGTGCATACTGAAAAATAACAATAATAACAATAAAATAATATATTAACTGGAAGATGTTCTTCATAGTATAGCAAATGATTGAAAGCACAGAGTATCGGACACATCGTTCAAAGTCTACATGTACACATAAATTGTACTTTTTATTTCTTTTAGTAAATGGGTATATTTTTTCCTTTTAGATTTCCTAACTTGGTCTATACAATTAATATATTATTGATTAATATAAATATTAGAATGTGTCATGTTCTAAAATTTTAAATGAGACATTCAAAATAAAATATGTTGCATGGGAATTCAGTTCTTGAAGATTTGAACTAAACCTAGTAGTACCTGCAAGTTTTAAACTCAATGCTATTTTAATTTGGCTCAGAAGAAAAGCAAACCTGTAAGCTGCCAAAGATTTACATATTTAATTCCATTGCTTTTTATTACAGTGATAAAATCAGTGTGAGAATGCATGAGGGGGAGGCCCAAGGAAAACATTAAAATTCAATGGAAAATTAAGCCATGTATTTTGTAGTCACAATTGATTATAAACTCTAGAGGATTAAGCTCATGTATTTGGAACTCTCAAGACAGAAAAACGCATGGATGAAGCAGCCAAGTAGGTAGTTTTGGAGTTCAATAATGCTTGTTTTCTAAAGTTTAAATGCAAGTAATGGTGAAATCTTAGGTCTCTTTCATTCTGATTTAAACTATTATTCATTGTAATATTTTAAAATATTGATTTTGGAGTAATCTCTAGAAATATTCAGGGATAGTATTGTTATATCATCTGATAGCCCTTATTTGATATTTTCTATGGGAGATTTAGGTAATTGCGATCATGTATCAACTCTTAAAAATGAACATTTCCTAGTATACAGAAATAATTGTAAATTAGTGTTTCTACCTTCTTACACCTTCTTCAGCAATAGATAAAAAAATAAAAAGTAGATAAAACATCCTATTATAGTAAGATGTTAGAATAGATAGAGAGAAGTATAGTTTAATGATAAACCATATTAAGTATTACAGTACTCAAATTTTCCTAAAATAGAGTATGTTTGGTTAGAGCAAAAGTTCAGGGGAACAGTTTGTAAAGTCATCTTCTGTTCTTAAGTGCATATATTTTACTTTTAGCTTTCCTTTTATGAAAGAGAAACATTCCACCTATCAAAATTTCTGAAGGCAACATAGAGTTATAAATTTACTGTATAACATACCTTAGCCGTGATTAATTTTAATTACAGAGTATCCCCATCTTAGTGAACTTGGAGAAAGAAGTAAAACCATTATAGTTAAGAAAGTATGCTGGATCCTGTGTATGAGTTAAATTGTTTTAATCAAGACATTTTTGTATAGAACAGAAAACAGACTTAATTACAGCCAGATATGTTTGCCTAAGCATTCTTTTTTTTTTAAACCAAAATGATTAGTATATTTGTGAAAAGTTAAAATTGAAATTCACAGAAAAATGATCTGTCTTCCATGCAATTGATGCCAACAAGTAAAAAGATTACTTGCTGATCCTTTAAAATTGAGAATTAAGTTTAAAATTGAAATTCATTTAATTGAGAGTTTATTTTTTTCCTTAAAAATAATTAAAACAGTATTTCCTGGTACTTACATTTTATGTGTAAATTTACTACTTTTTTCTTTCTTTCTCCCTCCTTCTTTCTCTTCTTCTTCGTTTCCTTTCTTCCTTCCTTCTCTTTTTCTTCCATTCTTCCCTTGTTTTCTTCCTTTCATTTAAAATAATCTTTTTACAGTAGAAAAAATAGCAGTTACATATTGAATTGTATTACAACAAACTACATTCTCATATAATATATATCAGACATTTCTCTATAATGGTTCCAATTTTATATTCAAACTTCAATATATAAAACAAAATAGCTCTATATGATAGTGTAGTATATTATATTAATGTAATAAATATCAAATGTGTAATTAATAGGATTAATTTATTTATGAAAACTTTTGACTGAATTTGCTTTCTTTTCTTCTTATATATATATATTTATTATCACAACTCTGTGATGTAGTTAAATCATCTGGTGGTGGTGTTAGAGGCTAAAAAACAGTAAGACAAAAGACTGAAAGCCACATGGCAAATAAAAATACTGAAATGTGAATCTGGATTTGATTACTATTTTTGTTATTCCTATAGAAATCAGCATGATGCATTACAACGGTTTTGAAATATGGCTCAGATATAGAAGATAGTTATTTTATATTTGACTTAGCTAGAGTTATCTAGAAACAGGGCCCAAAACAAGGATTAAAGTGACAATATTATTTGGGGGCGCAAATTCTAGATCAAGAGAGATAGTAGTGAGGCAAAGACAAATGTGAGCTAATGCAAAGTCATGTATAACAGTGCTGGCTACTATCTTAAGAGAAGTTGGAAGAAAACACAGTCTCTTGTTATGTCTAGGCTGGTGTATCTAAGACCTCTAGGCACACATCAAAGGGAGCCATACCTTAGATAGTCCACGGAAGCAAGGAATGAAAGGTGATTAATGTATCTTCTGGGCTCCTTCTGTCTCCCAGTTCACATTGGTCAAAGTTTATAGGGAATTAACTCCCCTGCAATTACAGGTGGAATCATTTGACCCATTTTAGAGGGTTCTAAAGAAGGCAGATTTTGTGTCCTGTTGGTATTTCATACAAGTCCAGAGTAATACTAGAAGCTAGAGATTCTGGTTCTGTGCCTACTCAGGCTGGCTGTGTGCAATAGGGATAGTGACTGGTTAGCCTTAGACAATAGAATCCAAGACATGGATGAGTGAATCAGAAAAGGCACATAACGTAGTTCCAATACAGTACTAAGTGAAAGAGCTATGTCATTCTCAGTTTTTCTCCACTCAGAAAATTTTGCACAAGCTTCTTTCATGTCCTGGATTGTTTCTTTCAGGGTCCATTGCTAAAGCTTGTTATAAATGTCAGGGCCTCAGTTCCTCCTTTTCCTCTAAAGCCTTGAAGAACCATGCTCCTCTGGAAGTGAATTTTTGGCTTTCTCCTGCTCCCACCATTATAGCTTCACATTTCTCAGTTCCTCTTCCCTCAGCATTCCCTCCTTCAATTCCTTCCCATTTCAACTCCTTTTAATTTTCTCAGTCTTTTCATTCCTGGCCTTTCTCCTCGGATGTACGTTTGCCTCTCTGCTCAGATTTTTAACTGCCAGACCTTCACCTGCTCTCAGCAAATCATCCCGTAAACAACCACCTCTCACAAGGTATCCAGCCCTCTTTACTAGGCCCACATTGTTCTCTTTATGCCCCAGCTCCTGCTTCTTAGTGCCAACCTTTGTAAAACCAGCTGTAAAAGCATGTGCCTATCTATAGGCTCTGCCCCCTTCCCACTTGTCTGTTATTTTTAATCACATCTTTTTAATTCCCTGTTCCATTATTTTTCACTTCTATCTAGGTTCTCTTTCTTTTTTTATTTATAGAATGATTGAGAAAAAATATTTTCAAGATTTCCCAGATCTTATGACCTGGACTTCTAATGTCTAAAACAAATGAAGACACAACTTTTCAACTCTAATGGTATAAGTTTCATCTCTCTAAAGAATAAAAAATAGAGTAATCTAGAGAAGAGAGGACTTGACTTTTTTTCCTTTTTTTTTGTTTTTTTTTGTTTTTTTTTTTGTTGTTGTTGTTGTTGTTTATGACTGTGTTCTCTTTCAGGGATGTTTAATTTTCATAAGCTGCAGGAAGTGCTCTGGAGCCCAGTGGTCAGATAGAGGGTTTTTCCACAGAATTTGTTGGTTGAGAGTTATATATAAATCATCTGTCTATGTGATGAGAGGCTGAGAGGCATTCCAGGAGAGGCCATTGTGACTTTATATCTAGTAATTGGTAGACACATGATCTCAAGTAGTCCAGTGTCATGGAAAAATCTATAAATTTGATATATAACAAGTAACTGAATTTTGGGAAATTGGTAAAATAGAAATATCATGGCACTTTGGGTGAAACAAAACGAGGTTCAGATAGAAGATGTCTCTAGCAATGAGGCATATATTTGGTTTTTTAATTTCACTGAATTTTAATTTCTTCGTGTTCCAAAAAAATGATAGAAATAATAACACTCTGAGGATAGTGAGGTTATTAGAAGAGATGACAATATTAAGTACCTGAAACATAGACATTCAATACATATTATCTCTGTTCTCCTCAGTCCTCTTTCTATCTCACCAAGAACCTTTTAAAAATTGTGTGCAGTAGGTAGTTGTCATGAGGAAAATATTTACTTGTAGAAGAATATTTATAGGAGTATTTAAATTGCTTCTGGTGAGATTTATGTGGAAAAGCTTAAAGGCAAACCTCTTTTATTTATCTATTGTGTGTGTGTGTGTGTGTGTGTGCATGCATGTGCACACGTGTGTGTGTGTGTGTAAACAAATCCCCTCTAAGAGGAATACATTGTGAAGAAGGGGCATTATGGAGGAAGCTTCTGGAGGAAAGTACATAGATGGCTCACAAGACTGGGATAGAAGCAAACATCTTCAAGTCCTCCAGAAGGCAGAGCGCTATATCATGATTCATAGTGGCCATTTGAACAGAGGCAGCACCTTTAAGGGAAACTGTACTGTAGAGCACTTAGGAAAGTTGTGCCAGGACTGCTGCCCACACCTATGGTACCTTTAACTACATTAGAAAAGGTGCCTTGTTTTCGAGCATGTGGTCAAGCATAAGGAATAGTGGTTTGGTGAATAGAAGCAGGCCTCTGTCCCTCCAGGATCCAACCTTCCCACCAAGTGTAGAGTTGCTTAGGGAGCCTCCCCAAAGCTCCTCAGGCCCACGTCTTTCAGAGAATTAGTAGTTCTACTTTCGGAGGCCACGTGGGCTTCGCTAATAATCACATGAACCTGACCATCTGGAATTGATACTTGAAGTCCTTTTCTGAATTTTAATAATCATATAACCATCCCCTCCCACCAGATCCTTGAGCAACTTCCCAAACGACTGAAATGTGTCAACACAGTGAAATGGTTGCTAGAATTCAGATTTAATTTAATTTAAAGAAATAATTTATTGCATAAGTTCTTGCATATATATTATTTTTCACATTGTTGGGCCTGTGAATTCTTAAACATAAGAGAAGAAATCATTTCATGGAGCAGGATATGCTACATAGAAGTAGATTCATAGAATAAATACATAAGAGTTTATAATTTAAATTTTATAAACTATACAGATGACTTCAAAATTGTCCTTGGTTTCAAAATCCAAGTTTCTAGTTTATAATTTCATGATGCTTTGAGTAAAATTAAAGATAATCTGGTTCATCTGAGAGATAATTAGCCATATAAAGCAAAATCTTTATTAAAAAGAATACTATTAAATATATACAATAACCTCAGTTTCAAACCTGTAAGTATAAGCCCTTTAGGACACAGCCTTTTCTTTTTATATCACTAGATTTTTCCTCAAATAATCTTAAATAATTAGGAAGAATCCTGAATACAAGACAAAAAGGATGCAAAAATTTTAGATATCTGCGTCTAATCTTAAGTTCTTACCAAGAGTCAAGGCTTTTCTTAATAAAGAGAGTGTAATTATCCTCCTTAGCAAAATCATTTGCTTTTCTATTGAAATATAGCTTATTTATAGGAAGAATTAGAAAGAAATATGATAAACATATTTGTAATAAGGTAAACCTGTGTTTGATTCCTGGGTTAGTTGTTAATTCTTTGATTGTGGGCAATTTCCTTACATGTCTAATTATCAGTATGTCATCAACGATGAGAGGATATTTTCTCGATCATAGTTCTGTATAAGAACAAAGCATTATATTGATTCATAGTACTCCTAACATAGTAAGCAAAATGGTACTTAGAGTTTGTTATTTATTGATATTATACCAAGAAACATCTATTTATGTACAACTAATTGACAAAAGATATCAAAAATTAGTCTCTTCTGTTTATAAAATCTGATGTCAAACACAATTTATAAGTCAATTTCAATTTACTATTGCTTTTAAAAACAGCAGGGGTTTTTATTCCTTTTTACTCTGGCTCCACCAACTTATCACCATTGGAAATCTTAGGGTTTATGGACATCGCAACTCAGTGTTCATGGTGACAACCACATGGAGAGATCCTAATGAGAATGCAACCAACCCAAAATTAAGCAGCCTAACCAAAGCAGAGAAAGGTAATGCTGATGCTTTAACTTCTCTATCTGCAATCAGCATATCTGAAAGCAGGAAAAAAAATAATTCAATAGGGTTATATCAATCAAGCAACTTTCCTTTTTGCTTTAATCTAAATTCTGATATTCTAATCATTTACACTAAGATTATAAGATTTACAAAGTAAAAGCTTTTATTTTCTTGTACAGTTATTTTCTTCAAACACATTCAGTTCTATTTGTTGATTTAGATGTTTTTACATGTGTTTAGAAAGGAAGGTAGTATCTAAAGTATGGCAGTTGATATTTTGAGAAGTGTTATATAACGTTAACTCAAGATCTACAGCATAACTTTATATTTGCAGTTTCCTTTTTTGAAAATATACTGGGCTATGGAGAGAAATATTACACACTAATTCTTAAAAAGAATTTTCCATCTTTTAATCATTTTTATCAAAAGTAATTTTAATAGCAATTACTGACTAGATATTAATACATTAAATTAATACATTTTATGGGTTTTTTCTTTGCCTTTTCAAAACAGCTTGACATTTATTTGTCTTTACTCTTAGCAATTGGTTTATTCTTATCAAAGTATTCCTGAAAAATTAGTTGAAAATATTAAAATTAATATAGAACACTTGTTATGTCTTGATTTTTAAATTGTTTCTGTATTACTTTGAATTAATATAAAATGAAACAGCATATACATCTATAAGACAAATAAAACAAAAGAAGCTTCTCCCTGTTTAGGTTACTATTGAAACTACAGCAGACCAAATATTTCATAGGCATGTTTTTCACTTAGCTCATTTACACTGGCATATTAGGCCTAATTAGCATTTTTTTAGTCATAAGTTATTTTTAATAACCTGAGGACTATTGCATTAGTGTTACAATTTATAGATTTATGAGAAAAGCAAGTTTGAGAAAGAACAATCCCCTAATTTGCATGTGCTAATTAGATATTAATTCTAACTTTAAAATCAGTAATTTAATATTTTTGGTAAACTAGGACAGGATAGTAATTCTAATTAAGTATACCAAATTGTTACTAAATGAAACATGTTTAATAGTCCCTTAGAACTTGTTAAGAAAAGTTTGGTTGTAATAAATATTTCTGTGTATTGGTTTGACCTCTGCTTCAACTACACAATCCCAATTTGTTTTAAATGTTTTCCCAGGTACAACACTCTATGATTAATATCTCTTGCTGTGTTATCTCTGCTGCTAATGAAAAACATTGAGTGTTCTTTCACTTCACAGAATGCAAAGACAGATGAAAATATTTTACAGGTGAACTCCTTATGAACACTTCTAATTGCTTAGGAACAGTGTTTGAAAATCTCGAGTAATTTGCCATTATTATAATGACTAGCATAAACTGTAATTTTTCATAGTAATTAACTTGTGTCAGCACCATTATTTTTCATTAATTATAAATGAGAAAGAATGAAAGAACACCCGCAAGAACAGATGTGCAAAATTGTCTCTTACGTTCTGTTTCAGGTTCGGTTTTTGTGTGTTTTTTTTTGTTTGTTTTTTTCTTTTTTCCTACTCAATATACTGTTTTGAGTATACTATCAAACTTGGAGAAAGAGACAAGGGGCATTTTATTAGGTTGTTGCCTATGAAGTTCAATGTTTTAATAAAAGGAGTTGTAACTGACATGCCAGGTGAAACTACTGAATAAAATACTTTGAGTAAATGCAGCTAAGATAATTTCATAAAATGTATTTTGACTGTCTTTTTCTTTTACTCAAAAAATAAAAGCCATTATCAAGTTTTGCCAGATTTTATTTGAAATCAAATTAAAAAAAGAAAGAAAGAAGAAAGGAAGGAAGGTAGAAAGGAAGGAAGGAAAGAAGGAAAATGGTGAACTTTATCGACCACCCTATATTTGTGGTTGAATG
>NW_006436298.1:31958347-31967450 GCF_000325575.1 Pteropus alecto | reverse complement strand
TTTTTTTTTTTTGTAATTTTATGTAACAGCTCATGCTTTTGCCAGAGGGTAGAATATACCTATGTCATGTCATAGATATTTTTATATTAAATCCGCTTTATTTAACCTCTCAAAAAAATTAATTGTGGTATTCTCAATTTTTTTTTTAACCTTAGGCTGGTTACAAAAATAAAAGTCTTAAAATTATTATACTATACATTTTTCTGTGACTTAGTTTATTAAGATGATAATCTAATTAGCGGATATCTAGAGATACCATGCTTAGTCTTGGCTCTTTACGAGTTTTGGTTAGGGCTGTCCTCAGAATCATTCTTTTGGATGATATCGAAAAAGGCTGATATGTCACTTTTATCCAAGGTGAGTTACTCTTGCAAACAAATGTTAGATGAAAAACAGAAACTGTTGCCAAATACATTTGGGAGAAGTTGACAATATTAAACAAGATTTTTTGTTTTATCTTCAGGATTTTTCGGAGCTTATAAAATGCTGATTTTCACTGTGACTTTCTAGGTGGGAAGTAGAATATTCATTGAATATTCATTGTTTTTCAAACATTTGACCCTGTAACCACTCTTTGCATACTCATATATCTCACAGCACATATTGGAAAATGTGTATCTATGGCATTCCCTAGAAGAAGTGGTGTTAAAAAAAGAGAAAGCATTACTTCTTTTCTGTTTTCAGCAGCTACTTATCCCAATGAAATCAAGGATGATGGGTGCAGAGCTTGAACTGGAGGAGGTTTGCTTTTTATTTTATCATAATTATCCTCGACTTTGGTCCACTTATTTATTCTTAAGTTATTGAATTCCTCTAGATGCATCCTATGTTTCAGATATTTTTCTACCCACTAAACTCAATTAAAATGTTATTGCTTTATATTAGTTTTGAACATGACTTCAATAAAAGAACTTAAAATTTGGTGATAAGAGTAGAATTTTATTCCTTGAAAGTGCTCAGTCAAAAACTACTAATCTAAATAACAGAAATAATATATTTAATTTTTAGTCTTATGCCAGCACTTGTTTACATATGGGATTATAATGATGATTAAACAAGATTATATATAATATATGAGTGTGTTTAGTATAGTGCTTAGGATTCAATGGCTACTTACAAAACTTTATTCAATCCACTTTTTTTTTTTTATATTCTGAGTATTTATTCTCCTTAAATAATTTTGACTTATAAAATTTGGTTAAATAACTACAACCAAGTAAAACATTTCTCTTCTTTCTTTTCCTCTTAGATTTTCAATATTTTAATAGTATGTTTCTCAAATGTGTCTGCCAAATGTTCTTAAAGAGGAAAAAGAAAAAAAAATGTATCTTTAGGGTTATATGGGCACTTACTCTGTTGTAAACTTTCTCTGAAGTCTCTTCATTTATTCTAAAATTATGAAAAAAATCATATTTGACTCCTAATATCCCATGTTAGGTATATTATTCCCAAACAATTTCAAGTAAATTTGACATTCCAAAAAGCTATACAATGTTTGTCTTATGACTTCTATGTTAGTATCCTTTGGCAGCTGTAGCAGGTGACCACAAACTTAGTGGATTAAAAAACAAATTTGTCGTCTCACAATTCTAGAGGTCAGAAGCCTGAAATCAGGTGTCAGCAGGGAAGCCCTTCTACTGGTGACTGTAGCAGAACCTTCATTCCTTGCTTCTTCCTTGCTTCTTTTGGTAACTCTAGGCCTTTGCTGGCCTGTGACTG
Organism: Pteropus alecto; assembly: GCF_000325575.1. NCBI lineage: Eukaryota > Metazoa > Chordata > Mammalia > Chiroptera > Pteropodidae > Pteropus > Pteropus alecto. Next base: position 31,965,731 of record NW_006436298.1, on the reverse strand, counting down.
CATCACTGCAATCTCTGAAACCAAATTCACTTTGCCTCTTCTGTTGTATATTCTCCTCTTCTCTCTGTCTCAGAACTCTTGTCTTTCTGTATAAGGACACACACCATTGGATTTGGGGCCTTCTTGAATAGTACATGATTACCACATCTTGAGATACTAAAATAAACCACTTCTGCAAAAGATTCATTTTCCAAATAAGAAAGAATTCATAGATTCCAGGGATTTGACCTAGATAGCCTTCAGGATGGGAAGGGGCACATTTTTGGCCTACCATGACTTTCCATAGGTATGAGTTCTAAGCTACTTCTCCTGGATATAAGGCTTTTTGGTTATCTCGACACAATTTCTAAGTAAAACCTGATGAAATGAATAACATGGGTGCTAAGAGGAATAGAAATCTTTACTCAAGATTTGATTCCATGTGAATCAAATCTTTATTGTTTGCTTCTCTACCACACCCAGAATGGATGCACAGAGGAAAGGCTATTCTCCTCTGAACAAGCTTACCATAGAATAAATAGGAGATTTATACGTATGTAAGATAGTTATACCTATTTATTTATATCTATTACTTATGCCCATTTAAGAGATCTTTTCTTGTGTTTAAGAAACTTTCTTAAGGCCACTACCATGTGCCACAATTTACAAACTAACAATTAGAGAAGTCATTTGTACCTCCTTTGAAACACATTAGCGTTCTACAAAATGATATTCTTACCAATTTGTTATACGCTTGTGACAAAAAAGAGGCTTTTTTTTATTGCGACACTTCTAAAATCTATCAGTTTTTACTACTCAACATGCCAATATGAAGTGATGAATATATAGTACTTTATAATAAACAAATTGTTTAAAATATTTTGTTCTCCTGACAGAATGGTAATAGGAGTTAGAAGCATATATATATATATATGGTTTTATTTAGCTATGCTTTTTATTGCCACTTCTTTTTCTAAACTATAATTAAACATTTATCTTAGGCTAATTGAGAGAAGACTGAAATAATGGTTATTTTACAAGAAATCCTAGGTTTACTTCTGTTTGTATATATCCTCTGCTGTCTTTATTTCAATCAATGTCTTGTTTTCTACTGGCCTCCTTGCTGTACCCTGCCTCAAGATATTTGCTTTAATCATTCCCTCTACCTGGAATGTTTTTTTTTTCCAAATATTTACAGAGCTTGATCCCTCATATTCAAGTATTTGCTTAGATGACATAACTTTAGTGATCCCCTATTTAACCTGCAAATTTTCCATCACTGAAACGCTCTTTTCTCTTTCATTAAATTATTTTCTTCATTGAATTTAATATTCTTCAGTACACTATAATATATACCTTATTGCCCATATCTGTCTACTAAAAAAGCTCTTTCTTGAAGGTGAGGGGCTTTTCATTGCTTGTTTTGTTCCTTGAAATATTCTAAACACCTAGAGCACATCTAGCACTTAGTAGGTTCTCAATAAATATATGTTAAATAATTTTACCCTAAAATATTTCATTAAACTGTTTATTATGGTTCTTGATACTATTGATTACACCTTTTCCTTCAACTTCACATTATCTTTCAGTTTCCACAATAAATATAGAAATGCTTCACAGTATATGCTTGTGGTGTTTTGTAGGTTTCTTCCTTAAGGTAACCAAGAAAACTATTCATTTAAGGACTCTGACTCTGAATCAGCTCTGGTCTAAAGAATGAGAAAGAGTATGTCTGGCTCAGTGGTGTCATTCAGATATCTAGTTATTTATGTTAGCAGTTTGTATGTTTTCATTGCTTCTGTTCTTTCTGCTATTCGTTGCTTATAGAAATCACTTAAGATGTCAATGAATTTCTTATTATTTTATTCTTGGGAATCCTATAATTAATTATCTGCTAAGAGACCACCATGAATCGGATCATTCCTAAAATTCCATTTGTTTGACCACCCTAATTCCTGTTATACATTTTGTCATTTAATTAACCACTACTTCCTGTACTCGGCCTCAGTGGGCTTCTCTAATCCCTGCTTATAAAAGGGAACCCCCATTCAATTGCTGCCCTCTCCCCAGGCTTCTGAGCCTAAAAAAAATTGCAAACTTAGCTTAGTTTTGTTTGTTTGTTTGTTTTTGCTTTTTAGATTTTGCCACTTCCCTAACCATAGTAGATCTCAAGGAAAGGAAGAAAGGGATGTGTTGTAGGAGAACCTATCAGGAGACCCAAGGAGAGATGGGTAGATAAAATATTCATGATGAGCCATTTCAACCTCCTTTTCTTCCAAATTCTTTGTGTTCTATTTCTTTAGACCAAGAGATTTCTCATTTGATGACACTTAGCATGAATTACTTACAATTCAGTTTTCTTTCATAGTATTCAAAAACTTGCTAGAACCTAAGCCAGCTGCCTGAATCTCTGTAAAGAATTCAGTGTCAATGTAGTCAGTTTGGTTCAAACTTTTGGTTAATTCTACATTACTGGGCACTTTCAAAAGTTTATTTCTACAAATATTCTTGATATTTTTTATATACTATTTAGCCAATGTTATCAGTTGTTTCTGTTCCACAAACTTTTTAAATATTTTCCTCCACCCCTTCACCATCAATAATGGCTGAGCTTAAATTCCAGCCCATAGCTACGAACAAAGAGTGAAGATTCATAGGGGAGTTGAATTTTCTTTTATGAAAGAGAATTGAACTCTTCAAGAAGTGAAGTGGGTAGTGTTTCAAAAAAATTTAGTTATCCTTTTTACCCAAGTCCTCCATTGCTTCCTAATGTCATTATTACAATTATTAAACTCCCATAATTTTCCCAGTAGAGACAGAATAAAATTATAAATTAAATAGATGGGCTAATTTGGTTTGTCTCTGTGTGTGTATATGTTTGTGTTCTCAATCCTATCATCCTAACACTACAGCCATTAAATGATTCTTTCATCATAGTTATGAGTTAAGGCAATATCTAGGATATGTCCAGGAGATTTAAATTTGTCCCATTAAGTTAGCCAGCTTTCTGGTGCACCCAAATCATCCAACCTAATTGACAGTATCAATGGAGGAACAAGTATCTAATTTTTTAGTTTTACTCTCAATTTGCTTATATGATTTGTTGACCTATTTTACCATAATGTGCCAATGACTGAAAAATTTTCATTCCATATCTTTAATTATTCCTCAATAACCAACTCCAAATACCCTACTTTTCTTGAATCAGTCCTGCCAAAATCCAGACTGGCATTAACTTTGGTGCTAATTGGGATCCTTTGATTGTAATCAATAAAATTTAACTCTCAATTTATGCAGATAATTTAAAAACTTAAAAAATAATTACGTCATAAGAAGTGTATTGGATATCTCCTACCATTAACAAAAGAGAAGAAAAATTCTAATTCAGACATAAAATGAACCAGAGTAATTCTGGTTATCTTAGCAATAGGGACTTATTGGCAGTGTCAATATGTGTGCCATCTTCTGAGTGACACAGCCTCAAAATAATTGGGATATTGTATTTCCAAACAAGATTCCAATTGCTCAGATAGAGAGAAAGCTAATAATATTATGTTTATTGTTAATTGACCTGGCAGCTATTAACCAAAGAAAATATGGACAGAAAAACACTGTAAGCATTTTACACATTTTCTCATTTAATATTAAAGTAACCTTAAAAAGGCAAATATCATTAATGTCCTCATGTGACAGAAGAGGAAATTGGAGCTCAGAGTTAGAATAATTAGCCTATGTCACAGGGCTAGGAAATAGTGAACAAAGTATCACACAAAAATAGTCTCTCATTCAGCTCTGGGTTCCACCCATTTTCTGTGTTGCAAATTCACAGACTTTATGAACATTTAGGTTTTTTACAACTTTTATTTTTCTGCAACAATGCAAACGTTTTCTCCATTATGTTTATTGGAGTCTTTTACAAATTTATAAAAGTCTTTTGTATCTAGGAAATAGTTCTGCAAACACAGCACTTTGAAAATTATGATAATTAAAGCAACAGATCCAAACTATGGGGAATCATTCAAAGCAAATTTACAGAAATATATATTTTTTACTTAGTCATTTAAAAGTTAGTGGTTTTGATTACGATTTTCTAGTTTTTTTTCCATTGAGATTTGAGAGCATTTCCTAAATATTTAATTTTTGCAAACTATTGAGATTTTCTGTGACCTAAATTATAATAAAAGTATAAATGCTCCAAAGGTATTCGAATGATTACAAAATTTTTGACAGTGTAGGACAAGTCTTTGACATAGGTCTATTGAAGCAATTTTATATTAATTAGATTCTTTGGAGTTATTTATTTACTTAATTCTCTCTGACAAAAAGTAAGAGAATTCTCCATTCTTACGCAGTTAATTTCTTCTAAATTTCTTTGGTTTTGTTTTGTATATTTTGACACTATGCTTTTTCTTATGCTTTTGCTATTCTTCAACATGTCTTGTATTTGATTAAGATAACCCTCATTAATCACTTACAAATATATTTTTTTTCCCATTGAAATCCTGCTTGTTGGTTTTTGTACTGTCAAATCCAGTTTCTTTATTTTTGAATCTTCTTCATATACCTTTCTAAAATTAGATTGTAATTATGTGTATGTGTGTGTATAAATAATATAATATCCTTTAATTAATTATATATATATATATATATATGTACAGCCTTTTGAAATACTCAACTTGAAAGACTTGAATTCAAATTCAAATTATTTGACCATTGTAGACACAACGATTCGTTGCTCATACTTATTTGATTTTATGCTTTCTATTTCTAAACTTTTATTTCTATGAGTCTATTTTATTTTATTTTTATACAGAATTCATTTTCTTTTATTGATTTATTTTTTCAGTAGTGTGAGAAGTATATATTCTTTTAAAAATTCTACCATTCTAAAAACCTTTTCTATTTAATTATAAATGTCAGTAATAAAATTGTATTTTGCTACATACCACAAACACATAATTCCTACAAAATGTGAAAATTAGTCATTTATATCCTCTCAAATTCTTTTACTATATTATGGTGACTTGTAAAATGCATTTAAGGTGACTCAATTTTTTTTTTTTTTTCATTGCTCAATATCTTATTCCTTTTTATCACTGAATAATAGTCTATTGTCTGGGATATACCACAGTTTATTTATCCATTCACCTACTGAAGAACATCTTTGTTGCTTTCGAGTTTTGGCAATTGTGAGTAAAACCGTTATAAAAATATGAATACAGGTTTTTGTGTACACATAAATTTTCAACTCCTTTGGATAAATAATAAGGAGAGTGATTGCTGGATCAATATGTTTAATTTTGTAAGAAACTGCCAAACCGTCTTCTAAAATTAGTATTCCATTTTGCATTCCCACCAGCAATGAATGAAAGTTCCTATTGCTCCACATTCTTGCCAGCATTTGGTGTTCACAGTGTTGTCTCTTTAGTTATTTTTGTATGTGCAAAGTAAATATATTTTTATAAGTAATCAGTTATTCACAGGTACTTTAAGAGATAATTTAAAAGAAATTAACAAGAGTTAACTGTAAGGCTTGGATTTTTTTTTTTTTTTTAGCTATAATTGACAAATAACTTCATATAAGTTTAAGGTATAAATCATGTGGATTTGATACAATTACATAGTACAATATGATTGCCATCATAGCATTAGTTAACACTTTTATCATGTCAGATAATTATCATTTCTTTATTGTGGTGAGAATATTTAAGATCTAGTCTCAGTAACTTTGAAGTATGTAATACAGTATTGTTGACCATAATCACTATGTACTACATTAGATCTTTAGAACTTATTCATCATTTAGTTGCAAATGTGTATTTTTTAACAGCATCTCCCAATTCTGCCAACCCTAGCCTTTGGCAACCACAATTCTACTCTTTGTTTCTAGGAGTTCCTGTTTTTGTATACACCACATGTCAGTGATATTGTACAGTATTTGTCTTTCTCTGTCTGGCTTACTTCAGCATAATGCCCTCAATGCCCATCCAGATTTGCAAATGGCAAGATTTCCTTCTTTGTCTTGACTAAAGCATTGCATTTTTTAAACTTTAGAAACACATCTTTATCATTCATTGATTGACAATTAGGTTGTTGATTTTATCTGTTGTTTTTCTAATTCCTATTTCTTTTATTTCTGCTCTTTGTTACTTCCTTCTGCTAACTTTTGGCTTAATTTGTCCTTCTTCTAGTTCTTTGAAATGTAAAGTGAGGTCCTTTAATGGAGTTCTTCCTTGTTTGTTAATACAGGCACTTATCAGTATAAACTTTCCTCTTAGACTGTTTTTTTTTTTTTCAATATTCCATATGATTTGATATGTTGTGCTCCCATTTTTATTTGTTTCAAGATATTTCTTGATCTCCCTTTCATTTCTTCTTTGACTTATTAGTTGTTTAGAAGATTAAACATATTGTTTAAATTCCACATATTTATGAGTTTTCCAGCTTCCTTTCTGTTATTGGTTTCTAGTTTCATATCACTGTGGTCAGAAAAGATACTTGGTATGAATAGAATCATCTTAAATTTTCTGAGACCTGTTTTGTGGCCTAGCATATGATATATCCTGAAGAATGTTCTGTGTGCACTTGAGAAAAATATGTATTCTGTGCATCGTGTATTGTGTATTGCTGTTGGATGAAATATTCTATTAATTTTACTATGTCAATTTTGTCTGCTGTTAGGTTTAAGTCCATTGTTTTCTTGTTAACTTTCTCTCTAACTTATCTAACCATTATGGAATGTGGTGTATTAAAGTCCCTTTATACTGTTGTCTATTTCTCTCTTCAGATCTGTTAGTATTTGCTTAATATATTTCGATGTTCTATGTTGTATGTGTATATATTTATGATTATTATATCTTCTTGATGAATTAACCGCTTTCTTATTATATAATAACATTGTTTGTCTCTTATTTCCATTTCAGTATAATGTCTACCATGTCTGATACAAGAATAGTTAACTCTGCTTTCTTTTGCTTACCATTTGCATGGAATATATTTTTCTATCTACAAGAAAATAAAAGAAATATATATTGGTCTCTGCCCCCAATTCCTGACACAGAATTTCTGAAGCCTTTGTACTTTACTGGATGATAGAAGTGTCTTTTGTTCTAATGAAATGACTCTGTGTGAGAGCTCTTGAATGGCTCTGAGATGGAATTTTGTTACTGGCAAAACCAAGCCATGATTAGAAGCTTAGAATCACTGCCCACCCCCCATACTCCTGAGATTGGAAAAGGACTGAAAATGGAATTCATGATTAATTATACCTATGTGATAAAGCCTCTATAAAAAATACCCATAGTATAGGCTTCAGAGAGTGTCCTGGTCAATTAGTATATCTATGTATTGGGATGGTGAAACATCCCAACTCCATAGGAGCAGAAGCTTCTGTATTTGCAACTCT
>NW_006436298.1:31928503-31958300 GCF_000325575.1 Pteropus alecto | reverse complement strand
TCCTTCATCATATCTTTTAATAAAGCTGGTAAATGTAAGTAAGTGTTTCCTTGAAAATTAGAAACACTTTTGCAAATTAATCTAATCTGAAGGGGAGAAAGTCATGGAAATCTCTAATATGTAGCCAAGTTAGACAGAAGTCGTGGGTAACCTGGGGACCTACTATTTGTGATTGACATCTGAAGTAGAGGGAAGTCTTGTGGTACTGAACCCTTAACCTATGGGATCTGACACTATAACCAGGTAGATGTCAGAATTGAGTAAATTGTCAGATACCTGGCTGATATTGCAGAGAATTGCTGAAATACTGAATATGTCAGTGTTCTGCATAAAAATAAAAGAGACACGCACAAGAACTATAGGGTTTTCCAACATACCAACCTTTCACTTTGAGCCTATGTGTGTTTTTAAACCTGAAGCAAGTCTCTTATAGACAACATATAGTGGGGGCTTGTTTTTTTATCCATTCAGGTACTCTATGTCTTTTGATTGATGAATTTTAATAATTTACATTTAGAGAAATTATTGATACGTAAGGACATACTAATAGCGTCTTATTAATTGCTTTCTCAATGTTTTGTATTTTCATTTTTTTTAATCTGTAACTCCCTAACTTTGTGAATTGTTAATTTTCTGTGGTGATATATTCTAATTTACCTTTCTTTATCTTTTGTGACTCTACCCTAGGTTTTTGCTTTGTGGTTAACATGAGGCTTATATAAAACATCTTACAGATAAAATAATCCTTTTTAAGTCAATAGCAGCTGAGCTTCAATCACAACAGTTCTACTCTTTTATTCTCCTTTTATCCTCCCTTTTATGTTTTTGATGTCACATTTTTATATTGTTCATTCATTAACAAATTATAATAGTTACAGTTATTTTAATACTCTTCCTTTAAACTTTATACTGTAGTTAGGTGGTTCATACCCTTATATTGTAGAATTAGAATTTTCTAAATCTGACCATATATTTACCTTAACCAGTATGTTGTATACTTTCATGCTACTAATTAGCATCTTGTTGTTCCAGCTTAAGGAACTTTCAGCATTTCTTACAAGGTTGATCTAGTGATGAACTCCCTTAGCTTTTTTTTTTTTTTTTGGTCTAGAAAAATCTTTATATTTCATATTTGAATAATCACACTGCTAGATAGAGTATTCTTTGCTGCATTTTTTTTTTTTCTTTCAAACCCTTCAGTATATCATTCTACTCTCTTCAGGCCTATAGAGTTTCTGCTGAGAAATCCACTGATGTACTAATGGGGGTTCTTTTGTAAGTTACAATCATTTTTTTCTTCTCTTGAGTCTATTATGATTCTCTCTTTGACTTTGATTTTTGACAGTTTCATTATAATGTGCCTTGGAGAACAATGTTTTGAATTGAGATAATAAGGCGATCTATATGATTTGTGAATTTAGATGTCCAAGTCATTCCACAGATTTGGGATGTTCTCAGCTATTATTTATTTAAATAAACTTTCTGCTTTCCCTTTCTTTTCCTTCTAAAACTTAAATTATTCTAATATTCGTATGTTTGATTTTGTCCCATAGATTATATAGGCTTTCTTTCCTCTTTTCTATTCCTTTATCTTTGTTCTCCTGTGACTGGGTTATTTAAAAGTTCTTATCCTCTAAGTCTTTGATTCTTTTGTTTGGTCTATTCTGATGCTGATACTCTTTGTTACATTTTTTTTTTCATTTTATTCATTGAAATTGTTAAGCACTAGAATTTCCATTGAATATTTTTACGATTTCTATATCTTTGTTAAATTTTTCATTTTACTCATTTATTGTTTTTATTATTTCATTTAATTGTCTTTCTCAGTTTTTCTGTAACTGTTGATTTTCCTTAAAACAGCTATTTTGACTTCTTTATAAGCTAGATCAAAATATTCTGTATTTTTGAGTTTGTTTACTAGATGATTATTGTTCTCTTTTGGTGATGACATTACTTTCATTCTCCAAGTTTCTTGTATTTTTGTGTTATTTTCACATTTGAAGTAGCAGACATCTCAAATCTTTACTTGTCTCTCAGTGTTTGATATTTTGTTGATATTGCTTATATCTGGAATTTTCTTCAATTTTGTATGAATACACCTGCTCCCACTTCTTTCGTTCTCTATGGCTGAATTCTTAAGTTTGTATATCTTCTCTGATTCTTACAACTTATGAAACTAGCTGTAAGAAACCTCTCTTTTGTTTCCCAGAAAATGACATGGTAGCGTGTTTTTTTGTTTTTGTTCTTTTCCCTGGCCCACAGACCCTGACCTGATAGTCCGAGTATATGCTCTGTTTGCCGGAGCTCTCTCTTGCTGCTGCAGTAGAGAGCATTCACAAGGAGTCAGCCACAGAATAGGTGGAGGTAGAGGTTTAGCACTGGAGTATTGGGGCTACCCATGAATTAGAGATGTCCTTAGTTTCCACACTTTGCGCAGGCTTCCTGATGGAGTTCTGAACAGTCGGAAGGAACTGCATCCCATGAATGCCCTTTGATTTTCTTGTATGCCTCTTTCTTGATTTCCTTTCTCCCCTGACTCTAGTCATGGAGATCTCACCTCAATATTCTGGGTGCTGCTGGAGAGAAACCAGTTTTTCCAACAGCAGCCTGCACATCTGAAGTAGCCAGGCGCTCACTCACTGCTCTCCCTTTCCTCTGTGGGAGAGGTCAATGGTGACTAGTTTAGCTCTATGCTTTGCTGCTTTGGAGGCGGAGCAGTGCTTGTAGAGTTCCTTTACCCTCTCCAATACATCCAAACTCATGTTTTTTTTAATCTAATGCAGTGATGGAATTGTTCCTGGAGAAGGCTGAACTTCTACAAAATCTCTGTTGTCTGTGGGTATCTGTCCAAATCAGCACTTTCTAGGTTTTCTAAGGCCATGGCCAAGAGGAGATGGGATTGTTAAGTTGGCTTCGACCTGTTCCACAGACCATATCAAGGTGTGTTTGCCTCATACTTGATGCACGAGTGGGCAAGAATTCTTCTAGGTCTTTTGGCATAAGTACTGAATCCCACAACTCTCACAGAAGTACTTTTGATCATGATGGATGCTGATTTTTAGTCGATAAAAATGAAACAAAAAGGAGAACCATTACACTGCCATGATGCTGACATCATCATGGTTGTTCATTTTCTTATTGTTGAGTTTTAAGAGTTATTTGTATATTTTGGATATCAGTCCTTTATCAGAGGTGGCTTTTGCAAATACTTTCCTTCAGTCTATTGCTTATCTTTTAATTCTCTTGACATCATCTTTTGCAGATCAGAGTTCCTAATATTAATGAAGTCCAGTTTATCAATTATTTCTTTCTTGAATAATACCTTTAGTGTTTCATCTAAAAGTCATTATTATACTCAAGAGCATCTAAGTTATTTTCCCAGTGTTATTATTTTAAATTTTAAAGGGTTAAAAAAAGAATATACAACAGATATTATATTTGGCCTGTAATTTCTAAGATATTTACTACATAGCCCTTTTCAAAAAAAGTTTCCTGACCCTTGAATTACTCAAACAAAATGATATTTGGGTGTTCTGATGTACCCAGATAAGATTCAGAGGAAAGGCATAGCCTTGTGATTTTATATCAGATGATCTTTATGTTCTAGGTAAAAGCAGATAAATAACATCAATCAATAAGTAAAATACTTTAAAGAAAAATTTGATATATAACATTTATTTTTAGATTAAGGACCCTTATCTTGTTGGAGTTCTATCAGTAGTAGGAACATATAAGTAGGTATGCAGTTATAATTGTAATTGAGAAATATTAACTATAATACAGAATTTTACTATACAGAACTTGCACATCCATGCTTTTTATTTATATGTTGTGAAACATTTTATGAATGTCATTTAGAATAGCGATATAGATTTCTCTATGAGATTTCATCTGAAATATCATTTTTAAAAAAGACTTTTTTAAATCCTGTGTTAAAAAAAGTAATGACTGGTTTGACCAGCTTTTATTTTTCCTCAAGATTGACCTACAGAAGTTTTTGAGAATGAGAGAATCAATGAAAATTAATTTTCTCCAGTTGTCTACTCTTATTTTATAATAAATCCTCTCCTCTAGTAGTAGCAGGTTTAGATGTTAGGGATATAACGACACAGTCTTTGCATAGGTTATAGTAGTCTAGTGAGAGTACAGTATTTAAAAGGGTGCATTGGTCATGTCAGTAAATTTAATTAATTGTCAGAAAAGGATCTACTTCATGTAAATACTTGAACTTTCTCATTATATGAATTAGTTTTTATTCTGTATAATATATATAGAAAGCTTTAAATTTCTCAGATCCAATGATGATTATGACTTTCACTTTATTAAATTACAAAGCTTTATACTTTATTGAGTTTTTATTTTAAAGGGATGCTAGTTTTTTTCTTTTATAGAATAAATTAATATGCAATATAAACATCATTTAGAGCAAAATGGCTCTAAGACAATTCAAATTTAGAATTTTATGTTCAAGATAAGAGAGCCATATATGCTAATTGTTTGATGTTCTTTTATGCTTCTCCTCCTTCCTCATGTCTGGTTTAGTACCAATATTTATCTGATGAACATAGTATGATTTGATAGTTTAGCACCTTTAGGGATGTGGAAAATAACATCCTCAAGGAGCTTATAATGAAATATTGAGAAATTATGAGAAAATGTAATTTGAAAATTAATGCAAGTATAAAGCAGTTCGTTAAGTGTTATAAGAGAAATACTATATATGTGCAATGTGAACCTAAAGAGCAAATTAGCCTATCCTTAAGAGCAAATTAGCCTATCTGAGATTGAGGGAAGTTCTACTGAAAATATAAGTGTTAAAGAACAGGCAGAAATTTGCAAGGGTAAAAAAACGTAGGTGACTGTCTCTTGAGACAGTATGAAAATTTTGATTACTTGGGAATGGTGAGCATTACATTAAAATTGACCATGGGATCTGAGACACAGCAGCTGCAGAAGAAACTGTGAGAAGTCTGCTCCATGTTTTTCCTACAGACAAAAGATTTCCAACTGGTGTTTTTCTTTGTTTGTTTGTTTTATTTTTTTACCATTGAACTAATATAACTAACTGTCAGTATGGAAGACAATCTGGAATAGGATGGCTAGGGAGGGAATTAAAGGGGTCCTTAACTAAGATAGAGGAATTGGGGATGGACAGATGTATGGTTCACATTCAATGTTAAAAATATCAGAGAATGAGAGAGAAGGAGAAATCTAAGTTTAATTCTAAAGATTGCACTACAGCAATCGAATGTCTAAAGAAATACCAAGTAGAAATATATTTTTGAAGATAATTCAATTTTATACTTTCTAAGAATGAGATTATACAGTATTTTCAGGCTACGTAGGTGGTTATGCTAAAGAAAAAGAATTATGAGTTTGGGACTTTGAAGACAAGTATGATATAGAGATGTGATTCTGAATTTCATAGACCTAAAAGTATCTGATGAATTCTATGGACCTTTAACTCAGCATATACAATCATGCATACACACAAAAAGTTGCATGCCATTCTAGTGATATCAGATTGTGTTTGAAATCCTAAAAGTGTAGCAGAGTACCCCAGGAAATATTTTGAGTTAGAAAAAAACATACCTAAATGAAACTTGAATCAAATATAGGATGTACATCATGAAGTAGAAAGAGAACAAAGAAAACAACACAAGAGAAAAGAAAAAGATAAATAGAACTTATTAAGAATGGTGCTGGAAAAAATAAAAAAGGCAAGTTTTGAATATTAGAGGGAAGTTCACCATTGCCAAATGCTACTCTGCAATCAAAGAAGATGAGAATTTAAAATAGGGTATAGGGTTTATCAATTACAAAATTGTTAGTAACCTTAGTTGGGATAAATTCTTCTGATCTGGTAAGAGTAGATTGAAGGATGAATTTCTATTTACAAATTTAAAAAATAGAAATTGAATCTTTTTTCTTTATTTGATACATAGATGCTATTAATAAACTGTATCGTATTGGTAATATTATAGATTAAAATTGACTAGCAAGCATTATAAATATTGACTAAAATCCTATACTTATCTCTTTAGTAAAACTATCTTATTCATGCTTTCTATAAAAGTAAATAGTGATATTCCAGGTGACTTCACTTTAGCCATAACTGCCTAAAAAGTTATCCCCAAATCTGTAGTCTAACTATTTTTCCTGCTACTGAGTATATTGAAATTTCTCTGTATTTGGCCAAGAAATTTCTGAAACTTTGTTACTTGAATTATTTGGGGGAAATTTCTGTATTTTGCAACTGAATAATATACTATATCAAAATGCCTTATCTTGAAGGCCACAATACACTTCCACAGAAATTCCACAAGTAATTGCTGGGGGAAATATAAGAAGGAAACTAATAATATAAGATTCTACATCCAATGACAAATGAATATATGACATGATTAACCCCTATTTTCATTAACAGATGATTCCACATTGTCCTGGTTTTGGAGAGGTTGGCTCCTCCTAGCCAGATCTCTAATTGGAGAGAAATTCAGTAATACTAGTGAGTAAATGGCTTTTCTGCTGTTTAATTCATTTGTCATTCTTAATTATTTTCTTAACCACTTCCTTTATTTCTATTCAATGAAAGTTTGCACTTATAATTTACTCCATTTCCTTTTTTGTTTTACTCAAAGTTCAGCTTATTTCGGTTAAGGCAAATTTTTATTTTTAGATACACATTATTCATTATCCTCTTATTTCCATTCCCTTTCAACTCTTCCTTAGTTATTCCCAGAAGGTCTTTGTCAGACTTCTATCTCTTTTATCTTTATTCCACTTGTGAGTCAAAGAATGACCTCCCTTAAGGATAGTAAATGTAGAGAAAAGTTAATAGTAAACATATATCAAGAAAAATGAAAGTCATATATTTAAAGTGAATTTAGTCTTAAAGAAAAACATGTGACATTAAACTTGATAGACTTTCAAATGGCTTAGAATTTTCCATATGAAGCTCCATACACTTCCATCTACCTCTTTTTTCTTTTAATGAAAATTTTATCCTTCAAGAACCAGAATTCATAGTAACTTTTTAAACTCCTATCCCAAATTCATAGTAACGTTTTAAACTTCCATTAAAATTTTTTTTATTTCTGCTATTTTATCATATAATTGTCACTGAATTACATCAAAAACACATAAGTTTTAGAAACAACATGGGATAAAATTGATATTTGTTTACTATACTCTGGAACATAATCAGTATTGAAAATACTGTTTCTGTGAGTAATCTGTTTGACTTTTATAAAAGAAAAATTTTTTCTAAGTTGGAATTTCACATTGTTATGAAACACTAAATAAATTAATAAGAAACTGAAATAAATAGTTTAAAAACAATCTTCAAAATAGGTCAATGAAAAAAAGACACCTGAAATTATATAAACTCAACATTTCCATTAGTAGATCTTTTCTTAGATAATTGCCAGTTTGTTCATCAAAGTTAACATTTTACCAGTGGTGAGCAAGTTTCACCCATGATTAGAAGCATCTAAATCTGAGCTGCACTCTTTGGCATAACTCTAAATTATATGCCATTTATTTAGCAGTTACTGTGTAATTAGTGTGCCTTAATTTGAGCATTAAAAATGTATTGAGTTCTACATGCAGCATTTATAATTACAAGATCAATTTGTGGTTAACTGATTTCATTGCTAGGATTTTGTATCTGGAATATTTATATGCACTTCCAAAATTGCCACAGTAGAGAATTTTGTGTAGGGGAATACCTCAATAAAAATAAATCATTTGTATTTTATGGTGGATTGATATTAAAACATGCAAAGTACAAAACTCAGGCAAGAACCAATAATGTACTAGAAAGAAACTATTTTTCAAAGACATTTATACACACACACACATACACACACACACACACACACACACACACACTTACATACATATGGTCATACTAGATTAAAATGCCTTATTTAGAAAGAATAAAGACTTTGCTGGAGGCCGATTTGTATTCTTCCAAAACCAGGTATTTTAACCTGATATAACTTTTTTTTTAAGTTTATTTTTTTTATGACCTTCATAAGCAATGTTCTGAAAACATTTCTATATTGTATTTTTGTGTTTGCAGAAATCTTTAGTCTCATATTCTATGCAAGTCTTTACGCCATTTAAACTTTAAAATGGTACAAGCTTGACTTTCTCCCAGAATCAAGCATACACATGATTGACTTAGTAAATTGTGTCATGATATAGACATGTTTATTCTTTGACTAAAGTTGATAAACTGATTTTCCAAGGGAAAAAAGTAATGAAAGTTTCAGAATGCCATTTTAAAGAGCTATTTAAGAGCATACATCTGGAGCACAGCACAATCTGCTGTAGGAAAGCATAATTAGATACTTAGTTTGGTGTGCAAAATTTTGCATGAATGACCCTGTTATATTTCTCCCCTTAAATCAAAACAAAAATACCCTGAAGACCCATCTTAAAAGTGCAGCTTCAGCAAAGTTGATGTACAGCACGTTTAGAATTTTAAATGAAGCACTGGGTTACTGATTCGGGCATCAAAGAAGAAAGCATATAAAACAAAAAACAAAATTTGAAAAAGAAAAGAAAGATTTAACTGGAGAACTTGAAAAACAAAATCAAAACAATAAAGATATCTATGAAACAATAAAATATTTAATATTTATCACCAGAGGTATATTTTTAGAAATTGATAGAATAGAAAAATTAGAAATTAATATAATAAATTTAATATATAACTTTGGAAATTAATCCATTATAGTACAGTGTAATTAAATACTTTATATTAATATCCTAGTATAATTAATGTATCAATTAATGCAATTTAGAAAAAAGTGGGAAATCTAGAGAAGATATTAAAAATAAATAAATTTCACATAGCACTAGTACTATATATTTAAGTCATGAGCCAGTTACTTTGTCTTCAGAGTAGTCCTTCACTGAATTTCACTCATCTTTTCTGAGAAATGCGGTTAATTGATCTTCTACGTAAAGAAGCAGCCATTTTACATGTAATGATATTTTCTTTGTGTAATCGTTCCAGGATAGACACCTGTCACAATCCGAGCTAATCATATTTTCACTTCTAAGGGTTTGGAATATAGAGAGGAGAAAAATAAAGAATGAGAGACAGAAAAGAAAGGAGATAGGTAAGATGCGAGAGAGAGAGAGAGAGAGAGAGAGAGAGAGGAGAGCGCCCCAGATACATAGAGAGATGGATCTGAAAAAAGAAGTCTATCTTTAGTGCCAACAATACAGCATAATGTTTCTCAGTGACTATTCTGCCAGCTATACTAAACAGAAGACACTTTTTGTAGCAAAAGTAAAGAATGAAGCAGAAATGCACAGAGAAAAAAAAAAATAGAAGGAATATTGTCTTAATAGCATTTGAATACCTGCTTCTCAGTAGATTATGAGCATATCCTTAGGTTCTTTGAGACATACTAATTAATATCTTTTCTACTTAAGTTGGTTAAATGGACATCTGTTATTTGTACTGCAAAGAATCCTCATTTTGTAAAATAAAATTAGGTGAGAGAAGAGTGATAATTATAGAATAAATATTTTAGAAAGTAATTTAAAAGTAAAGATTATAGTGAATAAAGCAACAATAAATTATGAAGTACCAAGTAGTTATGGTTTAGATATAGTCATGTAAATATTTCTTATTAAGAAAGACTTTATCTATGAAGGAAAACCCAGCTAGAAGTTTCTGACTAAAGTAATAGGCTAGAGCAGACAATTAGGTATGACAATTAAAAAATATTTAGAATTTACGGTTTTTCATCCATCTATAATTTATTACACAGCACTCTTATAAGTAGAGTTACCATTGCAAATTATGGCCTGTCAAGAATCGTATTAGTGAGATTCAGCATTTTTCATTCCATTTTCTCGTAATGACATCCCATCCACTTCTAATTTCAATCTGTAAGTGCTATCTATATTTGTTTTATATTAATGGTCTGGCACAATTTCATGTTGCAATAAAATTCTTTATTGATAACTTCTCCCAAAGAGCTTTTGGATAAGAATGCTGTTTTGATTAATAAGAGCTCAGGTTTCTGTTAAATGTTCCTATTAATAATACACTGGAGGTGCTCTAAAGATGTATGTCAGTAGCCCTTTGGTCAACAATTCATCTTACAAATATCACTTGCCTCAAAAAGCACAGAGTATACAAACATCAGCTGAGCACCAAGATAGTAGTCAAATATTGTCCTTAGTCTCTGGAGAACAATAAAAAGATACATAGGCAGTTTTTAAAGAATATGGAGCTTGTTATATGATGAAGAAATCAGTATACCACTGGCTGGCAATGATTAGATTTTATCAAAATAACTTTTATTTTTGCAACATTTTTGACTTGGTTGAGAAGGTTAAAAAAAAGGACACCTAAATTAATCTTTGTGCTTGCTGTAAGATTTGAGATTGAAAAGTAATCTCAATGTAAAATATTATTCTATTGTTCTCATAATTTAGAAGGAAAGCAGAAATCTACTCCCACATACCTCTGTTGTTCCCCTTTTCTCTCAGCATCCATATTTCTTATTAGGTTGAATGTAGCTTAAGATTAATTGATTATTAAATGAATCTAAGAAATATTGTGGGATTTTCATTGTAATTTTTAAACAGTTGATATAAATGATCTCTATTACCTGGTTTCCTGGCTTTAATAAAAATACTAATTTATCTTTATTAAAAATATGTTTTATAGTTAACTTTACCAGTGCTGTTAATACAGAATCAAATCTAATGTGTAAATATGTTTCTTTCCTTTGCTAGTTTCCCTGCCCATTTTTTACTTTTCAAAAGTTTGAACATTATTGAATATTAGGCTCATCTTCATTCTTTTTTGTATGCTTTCCCTAAAGAATTTATGTTACACCAAGCCTTCAACCACTATATCAGTACAGATGATGCAAATCTGTATCTGGAACATGTTTCCACTTTTACTTTTCATTGTAAAGTTAGGGATATCAAACTTTGGGAATTATACAACTATAAAATGCCTTAGAGAGTGTGTTTTATCTAAGAAACTAAAGAATTTTCTTAACTTTTCTCAAATTGTAAGAGGTATGTTATGATAAAATAACACACAATGTGACAAATCAGAAGCAGAACCAAATGGAAATCCATGCTTCTGTTATGCCACTCATTTTAAATTTGAACATGAAGTTATACTAAATCATGAAGTAATCCTTTTGAATATCAAATATTTAAAAGCAATGAGGTTAACTATCTTCTAGAATTTTTTCAAATGTTATCTCTGATTTGTCCTATAGTCTAAGATTTATACAATGTTTGTTTCTTGGAAATTATTTGTCAGTATATAGAAACATTCTGCAGTTGAAACCCATTATTGGAAATTAACCTGAGATTAGAAATAAAAATCATAACAGACTACTTCAAAAATCTATGCTAATATCTACTTAAATCTGGATCAAAGAAATACCTTTAGAAAATTAGTTTGTTTAAGAACCCATGAAAAAAATAAGTAAAAAAGATGAAATGGTTGAATAATAACATGATACCTCTCATAAAAGTCCAGGCTGAGAAAATTGCAGGGGAGAATTTAAACTAAAATTTAATCCTTTTAAGGCAAAAGTTATTTTTTTACATCTAGCATATCACTGACAAAAATCTGACAAAAATAAATATTAGAGAAATAAAAAATAAATCTAACATGAATATTCAGTCATAAAATATTAAAAAATATAATGAAGCAATAAATTATAGATACTGAGTTCATTTCAGTAAGGCAAAAATAGATTATTTGTTCTTCTAAACCCATTAAAGTAATTCAACTTATTAATATAGAAAATGGACAAATATGGTAAACAGGCAATTTACAAAAGAAAAGAACAATAACAACAATAATTTATGGGAGGAGAGAGATCAAATAAACCTCTCTAGAAATCAATAAAATACATATTTAAACAATAAAAAAACATTTCACCATCAGTTTATTAAAGATTAAAACCAATTATAATTCACTGAGGACTCAAGGATTTTATTTTAACCTTTTTTAGGGCAATTTGTCTATATAGTTTTTAATTTCTTAAATTAAATTTACTGGGGTAACATTGGTTAATGAAAATACATAGGTTTCAAATGTACAATTTTATAATACATCATCTGTATATTGTATTGTGCTCACCACCCAAAGTCAAATCTCCTTCCATCACCATATATTTGACCTCTCTATCTTTTCCTATTTTCACCCATTCCCACTTTTCCTCTGGTAACCACTAAACTGTTATCTGTGTTTGAGTTTTTGTCCTGTTTGTTTGTTGCTTTACATTTTATATCCCACATATGAGTGAAATTATATGGTTCTTGATTTTTTTTAACATGAATTATTTTGCTTAGCATGATATTTTCAAGATCCATTCATGTCATCACAATGGCAATATTTTATCTTTTCTTATGGCTGAATAATATTCTATTGTATGTATGTACCACAGCTTTATGTAATCATCTATCAAAGGACACTTTGGTTGTTTCCATGCTTTGGCCACCATGAATAGTGATGGAATGAATATAAGGGTACATATATCTTTACAAATAAATGTTTTCAAAATTTTCAGGTAGATACCCAGAAGAAGGATTGCTGGGTCATATGGTGATTCTATCCTTAAGTTTTTGAGAAACCGCCATACCATTTTCCATGAGTATATTTTTTATTTAGGAATTCTGCTAGAAATTCATCCTATAAAAATAATTATTGATATATCCAAAATTTAATTATAATATTCAAAACATTTTAAAATAATACAATAGAAAATTGGTTAAATAAACAAAATTGATTGTACGCTTTATATAATTTAATGATGCTGTTTAAGAATAACACACTAATCATTACAATGTACTCAGTAAAAAAATAAAATCAACTTACAGAGCAGTATGCTGTCATGTTTCCAAGACAAAAGGCTATGCAACCTTACACACACACACACACACATTTGGAAAAAACTATACATATGTGCATTATTCTGAAAACACCTATTCATTTCAACGGAGTTTCAAAGGTCATTATAATTTCTAAAAATTCAGAACATTATATGACAATGAGGATATTCTTACAATTTAGAGAACTCTGATGATTTTTATTTTTTTATTTAATGTTGAATTAATAGTTTTTAAAATTAAGAATATTTTATAATTAAAGGATGGCTTATATAAACAATACACACTCATTAGTACCAAATATTTATAAACTTTAGACTAATGTCAGAATTCCTTAGAAAAGTTCCTTCAGTGCACCACCTTCTTTGTATTCACAAGTAACTTTTTTGAAGTGCATTAAAAACTTATCAAAACATATTTACTGATCCTTTTATTATAGATTTCATTGGAAGTATTCCTAATTGTGCTTTGATAATGATTAACATAAATTAATAGTGTATACAGATTTTACAATGTGTTTTAGCCCAGTTCCCTTGAGAAGGTGACACCAACATATAATCAAATACGCAATTTTGTTAGAGAAAATGGCTATGCGAGAGAAAATAATAAAGGGGCTGAACAGGCTGAGAGGATAATGCAAGTCTGACCCTAAGTGCGAGAGAGAGCAAGAAAGTTGGATGGAAACATCTTAGAGTGCTGTGTAGTCTAAGGCAGGTCTGGCAAAGCCATTGGGAAGTTTTCAAAACAAAGCTGGTTACCTCAGAAGGTTGCTTATACCAGAAACATGACTGTTGCACTGAGTCTTGGCTGGAAATTGAATATGTGCACTTATAAAAATGTCAAGATGGATTTCAAAGTGCAGCAACTGTGCCGTCATTAATTACATGATCAAATCTGCAATAATTAGGTAATATATCTTAATACTTACTTTAAAATTATTAATATAATTTAATGCATATTTATTTTGCATTTACTTCTTTATATTTCTTATATAACTATTTCTATATATTGATGTATGTAAAGAAACAAATAATTACATGCATAGGAATACATATTTAAATATAAACATACATTTTTCTCAGATACAACATTTATTTAAATGATCTGCCTGAAATCTTGAAAGAACAATGCAATATTATGAATAATTACAAGTTTCAGAATACAAAAGGAAATTTTATATTCTGTGTAAAGTTCAAAGTAGATCAAATGAAATGGTTACTATTTCATATACTCTCAAAATTCAAAGTATCTATTAAGAAAATAGTGATTATAAAGATAAATAGTATAAGAAATAGAAAAATATGTCCATGTTAGCATGTAATATAGATTATGGGGAGAAGTCTGTAATTACTAAGAAAATTTACTGGCATGCAAGTCTATGAAAGTTGTTTCTATTTATTCTTTCTCTAGTTTTGTCATTTCTTTTGTAAGAAATGTATCCATTTCAATGAACCAAATTTATTAACACATGAGTTTCACAATATTGTACTTTAACCTCCTTTGTATCAGTAATTTTATCTATTTTATTGTTGTTGTTCTTTACTTTTTCCTTCATTGGTCTTGTCGAAACAACACAAAAAAAGTTAAACAGTCTTTTCATACTACATTTTCTTTTTTTTTTTTAATAAATCTTTGCTATTGATTTTTTCTATTTTATTGATTTCTATCCTTATTTCCTCTCTTGTTTCTTTGATTTCATTCTGCTGTTTTTCCAGTTTCTTCAGATGTTTTAATTCTTTCTCAATGTTTTCTCACACATTGAAGCTAAGATTTTTAGTATTAATGAACATAGCCATCTTCATGTGATCACTTCATATTTACATATACACAGGGTGGAGTGATAACATAAAGATTGTAACTAGCTGAATAGTGGGAAACATTCTTTAGTCTTTTAATTAGTAGAAGGTAGAATATGTCCCATTAGAGGCCTTTATCTGTCTCTTACTGACCCCTCTCAACTTGTAAGCAGCAAATGAGAGAAGTATATGCCTTTTATGGTAATTGAGACTGGATAGTTTTTCATTATCATTGATGCAATCGAGAGGTCAGTCTTTCTAGAGTGGCTGCTGGGGATAATTAAGATCAATCTGAATAGTATTTTTAGCATGCTTAGAAAATACAAACTAACCACTGTGTTCAGACTATACTATATTTTCAAACTGTTCAGATATGTTTTGTATAGGAATCATGAAAATGAGAAAAACATCCCAAAGTAGAGTAAAAGAAATATTCATTTAATGAATTTGAAGTGTTGATTTGGAGTCTGCATCTATATTCCATTGTCATAGAACCAAAACCCATTTCTTTTTTGTAACCAGACATTCTTATTTAGGTAGTAAATGCAAATGTCTTTAAAATCAAGATCTTATTGACTCAGCTAGTGCGAATGCTACTGGCTCAAAAACAACTCAGAAATATTTTACTATTTATGGCAGGTTTTTCTTAAAACTTGTTTCTTGACCTTAGCAATTTCCTTCTCATCCTGTGCTTTAAGGAGTCAACACAACTGCAGCATGTGGTTGCCAGGATACATAAGCAGACACTGCCTAATGAAAGTGCAATGTAACAGCTTGATTTGTCATCAAAATGGAGAAATCTTGAGGAAAAAGTGATTTGATGAATGGCAACTAAAATGTCAAACACTGATTTTCCTGTAACTTAACAAAACAAAATTTGTAGCAAGTTGATATCATGGATGTCTACGTGTGTGTATACATTTTTCTGTATACTGAAAAATAGTTGTGTAGATATATATTTCAAGGCTGGAAGCCACATGTGAAGAAATAACAATGTGTAATTGATATGTTAAAGAGTTTGCATTTCTTATATAGAATCAGCAAATAATTAAATTGCAGTATTTCCAGTATTAGTTTGTCATACTTGCTTAGTCTTAACACCTTAATTGTGTAGTAACAATTGACTTGTTTTTCATAGTTAATAAACATTACCCTTACAGAATTTCTATAAGAATCTTAATCTATGATCACTGAATTTACCCTCTGATATCTCTCAAACATTTCCAAAACACACATTATTTTGAAAAACGATTTAATAACCTATCCCTGAATGAATTTCAGTATTGTGCCCCTTGACAATGCTGTTTGAAATATCCACTAAAGTTCACTGGGAGATAGAGTTCTCTATAGTCCTAAAAGATATTCTAACATTTGCATAATATTTCTCTATATAAGCAAGACATTTTTAGAGATTTTTGAATTATTTTTATAGCATTGACATTATACAGAAAAACTTGTATGTAATAAACTAAAATGCCAAAATAGTATTTTCTCATTATAATTTGATTAGTTTTGTTGCATAAAATCCTTCTTAATTTTATAAATATATATAGTTTTTTTAACTATTAAGTTTTAATGGAATGAAAATGGTCACATATGATAGATATAGAGGGCTAAACATGAGAGAAAAAAAGAGATTCAACTTTTTAGTGTTCTAGGAAATTAAAATCATAAAGGAAGTGTGACATGACTTATAGGTCATTTACTGTTTAAAAATGGCAGATAGTCTGTAATTTAAATGATCTCAGTGCTGTAACTTCACCATGCTTTCAAGAAGGGCAAATATACAGACCTTATCTTTTCAAAGATAGAAAAACTCTAAAAGGAATTTCAAGTCATAAGGAATTTCTGTGTCAAAAATTTTTGTGGAAAATCTTGCAAAACATATAGATGTTTAATTGAAGATATAATTTCTGTACTAGATGCAGACACATAACCATTTAACATTCATGTCATTGACAGATATTTATTTTACCACCACAAGCTATAACATATAAAAATGTAATTCTGGAAATTCATTTCCTTTTAGCCTCAATGTATACCCATTTAACTATCACATCATAGATACATATATTTTCAGCAAGGCAAGCTGTGAAAATTAAAATTAAACTGCAAACACCCATTGCCTTGTTCTAGTTACATGCAAATAAAAACCAGTCACTAAATTATAGAAACAGATATTTTATTGTCAAAAACTTGTAATAAAATGATATGTTCAATCATTAGTAGGTGAATATTTCATCTTTCAAAGAATAACTATACTATAAATTTAGCTATGATAAATTAACAACAAACAATATAAACCTGAAATTAGATAATACATCTTCAAAACCAAAACTTAAAATAAATATTTTTTGTAAGAACTAATCACGTGTGTTATGTGCGTTATAAAATGGCAAATAATAAAAAAATCGCATAAAGTTAAAAATTCACACCAAAATTTTAACACTTGAAAACAATCTCTGAAAAAATTTATTTACGTTGTAAAGAATATCTCTCTACTGCACATAAATACAAAGACAGAGATAGATAGATGATAGATAGATGATAGATAGATGGTAGATAGACAGATGAGAGATGATACATACATACATACCCACATACGTGCAAAGATAGAATACTGCTTTAGAAAAAATGATTAAAATGCTACTGCATTTAAACAACAACAAAAAAATGAAACTAAAAGGAAAGTAGAGAAATTAATGAATTTTGAAACCTTGTTTTACCACAAGAGGTATAAGTACTATGTAATCTATTAAATTTAGAACACATGTGTCCAAAATTGTGTGGCTGCACATTGGATCACCAGAAAGAGCATTATAATTACTGATGCCTGAGTCTCATCTTCTGATTTCATTTGTCTAGAAGGATATGGCTGGATTATCAGGAGTCTTTTTTTTCCAATTAATGTTGACATACAAAGTGATTATCCCAATAAATCTAAAACCCATCTGATGCCATACATAGTTATTAAAATATTGACTGTATTTCCTACGATGTATTTTACATCCCCGCAACTAGTTTGTAACTACTATTTATTCGTACTTAGTCGCTTTCCCTTTTCCACCTACCCCTGAAAACCCCTCTCATCTGGCAACCATTGGAATGGTCTCTGTATCTATGAGTTCGCTTCTGTTTTATTCATTTATGTTGTTTTTTAGATTCCACATATAAGTAAAATCATACGGTGCTTGTCTTTTTCTATCTGACTTATTCCACTCACCACAATACACTCTAGGTCCATCCATGTTGTTTCATGGCAAGATTTCATTCTTTTTTATGGCTGAGTAATATTCCATTGCATATATGTACCATCTCTTTTTTATCCATTCATTCACTGATGGACACCCAGGTTGCCTTCATACCTTGGCTATTGTAAACAATGCTGCAGTGAATATATAGATGAACATGTCCCTTTAAAGTAGTGTTTTGGGTTTCTTTGGATAAATACCCAGAAGTGGAATTACTGGGTACTTCTTTATCTCTTGTTATATAGCATTTGTTTTAAAGTCTATTTCATCTGGTATAGGTATTGCTACTCCAGCTTTTTTTCATTTTCGTTTTCATGAAATATCTTTACTTTTAGTCTCTGTGTGTCTTTTGATGTGAATTAAATCCCTTGTAGGCAGCATATGTAAGGGGCTTGTTTTCTTAACTATTCAACCACTCTGCATCTTTTGATTGGAGCATTAATCCATTTACATTTAAAGTAATTTTTGATAGATATATAGTTATTGCCATTTTATTGTTTATACATATTTTTTTCTTCTTAAAGAGAACTTTTAACATTTCTTGTAATACTGGTTTGGTATTGATGAACTCCAGCTTTTTCTTGTCTGTAAAGTTATCCGTCAATTGATTCTAAATAATAGCTTTGCTGGAGAGAGTAATCTTGGTTGTAGGTACTTGCTTTTCATCCGTTTGAATAGTTCATGCCAGTCAGTCTCTCTGGCCTGCAAAGTTTCTGTTGAGAAATCAGCTGCCAGTCTTATAGAAGCTCTCTTGTAGGTTACTAACTGCTTTTTTCTTGCTGCTTTTAAGATTCTCTCATCTTTAACCTTTGGCATTTTAATCATGATGAGTTTTGGTGTGGGCCTCTTTGAGTTCATCTTGTTTGGGACTCTCTGTGCTTTCTGGACTTGTATGTCTATTTCTTTTGCCAGATTAGTGAACTTTCAGTCATTATTTCTTCATGTAAGTTTTCAATTCCTTGCTCTCTTTCTCCTCCTTCTAGTACAAATGTCATGTGTGAATGTCAGTACACTTAATGTTGTCTCAGAGACCCCTTAAACTATCCCAATTTTTTTAGATTCTTTTTTCTTTTTGTTGTTCTGATTGGGTGTTTTCTGCTACCTTGTCTTTGAATCTTCTGCTTCATCTATTCTACTGTTGATTCCCTCTAATGTATTCTTCATTTCAGTTACTGTATTCTTCATTTTTGACTGGTTCTTTTTTATGTTTTCTATCTCTTTGTGAAAGTTCTTGCTGAGTTCACCTACCCTTCCCTAAGTTCATTGAACATCCTTATAACCAGTGTTTTGAACTCTACATCTGGCAGATTGCTTGTTTCCATTTATTTAGTTCTTTTTCTGAAGATTTTTTCCTCTTTCATTTGGGACATGTTACTTTGTTTCCCCATTTTGACTGCCTCCCTGTGTTTGTTTTTTATGTGTTAGACAGAGCCACTATGTCTCCCAGTATTGGTAGATTGGTCTTATGTAGTAAGTGTCCTGTGGAGCCCAGTGATACAATCTTCCCTAGTCTCTTGAGCTGAATGCTCCAGGTGTGTCCCTTGTATGGGTTGTGTGTGCTCACTTGTTATAGTTGAGACTTGGTTGAGGTGTGCACATCAGTGGAAGGGTTTGACCCTCCTGCTGATTTGTTGTGAGGACCAGCTGGTGAGGGGCTGATCTTAGGGAGCAGGATTCACTTGAGCAGGGCTCTGATGCCATCCAAGGCTGATTAGTTGTGGGACTGTCCATACTACAGTGGGAGAGCTGTCATGCAGGGATTGACCCTGTAGAGCAAGATTCGCTTTAGCAGGGTTTTGGTGCCTACCCAGTCCACCGTTTCAGTGTGTCTTTTGTAGAGGTGTTTGGATGGTGCTCTGGTGTGGTCTGAACCTGGACACTAGGTGTATTGGTTCTGGGGCCCCATGGAAAGGGCTCTGTTGCAGGCCAAGGTCATTCACTGCCTATGCCTTGTTCAGAGCTACTTGATATGAGCTACAAAGTGATGTACAGATAGTTGCCTTTTTTCCTAAGTTTGGAGGTGCCTCAGAGAGGCTAAGCTGCAAACCTAATTCAGCTGCCACTAGTGCTGGACTTGGGCTGCTTAACAAGATGTATGGGACACACTGAAGCCAGATGCTGCCTGTTTGGGGTTTGTGAACCTTTGATGGATATTAGGAAAGTCTGTAACAGAAGCCAAGACAGGCTATTTATATGGAAAATCACTGGAAGTGGCATGGCTGGGCTTTCAAGTTGGTGGGGCAGAATCTCAGGGAATCACCAGGGTATTAGCCAGATTTATGCAGACTTAGCTATAGCTCCTGCTGGTGTATGACAGTTAGGTTGGGGGAGGGCTCAACAAAAGAGCAATGGCTTCTGTCAGCAGTCCTGTCCGAGAGATAGCTGCCCCTCCAGTCTTCATCCTGAAGCCACACAATTCAGTACCTCCTTATATGTTTCTGGAACCCTTCGAGTTACTGTCTCATCACTGGAGCTTAGAGCAGTGAGTCCATCAAAGTCAGTGTGTGGGCCCTTTAAGAGAAATGCCTGTCTCTAGCCTCTCACTATTTCACTCAGCCATAATCTCTGCTGGTTTTCACAGCCAGAAATTGTGTGGACTTCTCTTCCCTGTATAGGAACCATGGCCTGGGGAGCCTGGTGTAGGGCTGCGACCCCTCGCTTCTCAGGTGGACTTCCACAGCTCATATACCCTTCACAGTTTTTAACCACCAAGATTATAGATCCCACTCATTCTGTGTCTCCTCCCTTCTACCAGTCTCAAAGTGGCTACTTCTGTATATCCTTAGTTATAAGACCTGTTCAGCTAGACTTCAGATTCTCAGCGATAGTTATTTTGTAGTTTAGTTGTAATTTTGATGTGGTTGTGAGAGGAGACAAGCACTGCATTTACCTACACTGTTATCTTGACTGGAAGCCTGTATCAGGAGTCTTAAATGTGATTTTAATGTGAAACCAGAGTGGAGAATCACTTCTCTAAAACAAGAAAAGTTATAGTTAAAATCTCAAGTTATGTAAAATTATAAAAAGCTATAAAAGTTATAATTTTAAATATATTTTAACAGTATCAAAATATACACTCACATAAAAGTTCATAAATTAGCAGATTTACATTTGTATTATTACTCTCTCAACTCCTTAATTATTTTATTTAATGACTAAGAATAAAATATATTTTATATAACCAAAGATTCTCACCAATGTTTAATCTTAGTTATTTGAATTGGTTTATGACCATGAATATCTTTTCAGTAGGGTTTCCTCTTCCCTCTGCTTTGAATCATACCTTGAATGGCTGAATTTAATTGTTAAGTTTTCTTTCCATATATCCACCTATTCATTCAACCATCATATATTTATCTTATGTATCTGTGCAATAATTTTTTAAGTTGGAATTCTAGGAAATAAAACTTTGTTTACATTTATGTAATGTGTTTTTTTTTATCAAAACATAGTAGATTTTACTTTACATGTTACATTATAGTCTTTGAATATTTCTCTATAGAGAAAAATGAAGTAAACCAGAATTTTGCCCATTTCGAGTGAACTTTTTTTTCTTGTCCATATACTCATGAATCTTCTTTCTCCTTTAACTTCTATAACTTTAATTTCATGATGTTTATCATGTTTGAATGTTTTTTGAATGTTTTGTTGTTTTTTTTTGTAAGAATATGTCCTTATGACATATCTCAAGTCATTAATTCAACAAATATTTCTTTTTAACTCTGTGTGCTTATGTGCGTGTCCTACTCTGCTTTGCTTTTCAATATGATCAGTTATTCACATAACAGATTTTGTCTTTCATATATATCATTTTCTAAATTTTGCTTGTTTTTAGTGATATATAGAATTAAGAAAAGAGTTTGCAGTAAAAACCATACAAAAATAATAAGTAATAATTTAAAATCGCTCACATTCTACTCAGGCCAATAAGTGGAATTTCCTAGAATGTAAGAAGCCCTCTGAGAGCTTTCTTCTTATTCTCCCCTTCTGCAAGGTAGCTGTTATCCTTAATATTGTGTTCAATTCACTAAGTTTCTCTATGGGATTATTATACATATTTTTGTTCCTAAGCACTGTATAAAATTTGTCAATTATATAAATAAATTTATGCCACATATATTTGTGACAAGTTTCTTTTGCTCAACATTATGTTTTTGAGATGAAGATATACTGATAAATACACCTCATAGTTCATTTAATCTAATTGCTATATAGTATACTTTTGTGTAATTACATTTTTAAAATGTATTTAACTCTTGATGGACATTCCAATTTTTCCAAATATTTTAGTTTTAAGAAGAATACTACTCTAAACCTTCTTACATATGTTTTCTTGGCAATGTATGTAAGTAATTAAGGTAAATATAACCTAGTAATATAATTTCTGAAGTCTAAGATATTATCATATTCATCTTACTGAATAATGTCAAATTTTTAAAATAGCTTATTAAAATGTTTACTCCCCCGACATTAGATGAAAATTATAAATACTTCATATATCTTCACATATCATATGTTATATATTCTTACTTACATTTGACTTTATCTGATTTTTATTTCTATTTTTTTTGACAATCTGGTATATGTAACATATACTTGTGCGTTTAGTTTGTATTGTGTTTACTACTGATTATTTTAAATATTTTTGTGTGTGCTTATGGACAATTTATGTTATATGGTCATTGAAATTTCTATTAATGTATTTATCCATTTTTTCCACTAGGTTGGTTGTTCTTTCAAGTTATTCTGTAGATATTTTTTATTCTGAATACTTTTCTTAGTTATATATTTAGTATATATCTTTACCAAACATGGTAGACTGTTACATTGATAATCCCCATTCAATCATATCTTCCTATAGTCAAGCCATGTGTAATAGAATTCCACATTGTTTCTGAGTTTGGTCATATGCATTTCTTTGCTAGTTGATTATCAATAAAGATAATATAGACATATGTTTTATAAGAAATTCTCCTGGGACCTTAACTTCTTGGAAATTTCCCTTTTGGTTGTTAGCCATCATGCCCTATTGTCTTAGACTAACCATTTTTGGGATAAGACCAGGCAGGTTTTTTTTTTTTTTTCCTTCTCAGTCTAAAGACCTTTGCTACAAAACAATATCAAGAAAGTTGTGCTTGAGGAATTCCACACCAAAAAAGTCATCTTCCTCTGAACCTGATTTAGATGGAATTCTAGATTTCATGATGATGTCTGATGCCACAATGGAATGAGATATTAGAGGATGTTGAGTATGGAGTACAGTTTGCATGTTGCAGAGATATAAGTTATTAGGAGTCAGAGAGTGGATTCCAAAGACTATTACATGATGGCCTGCAATAAAATATGACTCCAGTATTCAAATCCTTTGATAATGCCTTCCCATATTGTGTTTTGGCTTAGGCAACTGATTTGCTTTTGCCAATGGATTACCAAGCAGAGGTTTGATAAACGGTGGTACATTTGAATTTGTACTCTTGCGGTGTTCCCTGGTAGAGACCAGCTGCCATGTTGTAAAGAACCTGGACAAAATATGATGAGAGGCCAAGTAGGGAGAGATTCTAAAGGATGAACAGCCATCTAGGATTTTTCAGTCCAGGCTAGTATCCAACCTGCCTGGGTGACATTAGCTATACTCTGTAGAGCAGAAGAATTTTCTGGCCAAAGCCAGTTAACCCAGAGATTATGAAAAATAATACGTTTTTTTCTTTTCTAAACATAGTTTTTAAAATGGTTTATAAGTATTTGTAGAGAACTAAAATTTCAGATTTGTCTTAAACATATTAACATGTCTTTTGATGAAAAAAGGATCTTAATCTGAATGTAACTAAATATATCAAACTTTTTTCCTTCATGATTTATACTTTCTGTGCTCTGTTCTAGAAATATTTTAGAAATTCATAAAGATACTATATTATAATATGCTTAAAATAGTAATAATTCTATTTTCAGTTGATCCACAAGGAATTTGTGTGGCATGTGTGCATGTGTGTGTATGCAGTTGTGGTTCAATTCTATTTTAATGTTTTCCTCATCAGTTACTAATTTAACTAAAATTATCTTTTTGTTTTGTTTTGTTTTAAAAGACTACAACTTAACTCACTTATCTCCATTTCAGATTAAGTTTATAATCTAGTATGATTTTGTTTCTTGATCGTCTATGCTATTGCTTTGGTCATTTATTAGCTCTGTATCACTACCAAATTTGTTTGATTTATTCCTAGATATTTAGTATACTATTAAGCAATTATGAAAGCTGAAAGGAAATAATAGGACTTTGAATAAAATTGTAAGAATTTCAGGTTCTTATCTGAGATGATAGGAAATTATTTGAGTGTTTTGAGGGGAGGAATAATAACCTAATTCAAATTTCAAAACAAGCATTGAGAATAAACTAAACCTCTTCTCTCTAACAAAAATAGGGCAAAAGAATAAAATGGAGTCACAGAAGAAGCATGGAAAGCAGAGTCTAATCTGAATGCTTTAAAAATAATTCAGACAAAATATATAATAACCTCGTGTCAGTAGACACAAAGGTATTTTTTAGAAGAGAAATAAAGAAAAGACCCAAATTTTCATTTATTTTTTTCTGTTTATTTTGTTCTTTTTTATTTTCATCTTTTTCTTTCTTCCTTTCTGTTTCTCCTTACCTCTCCTTTCTTTTTTTTTTACACTAAAAATATTAGGTTTTCATTTTAGGAGATAAAGGAGAGTGTGTGGAGATAAAATAGGGAAAATTTAAGATTAGTTTTGGATCTCTTTTAATTCTGAGTTATTTAATATATGGATGGTTATATTACATAAACAAATATTTGAGTCTGAAGCATAGTGGATAGGTGGTAGCCAAAAATATAAATTTAGAAATCACCAGAGAATAAAAGATATTTAATTTCCTAGAACTGATGACATAATTAAGGTAGAAAAACAAATACACTTAAAGACTGAATTTTGGAGCTCTTCAATATTGATAATTCTAGTTAGAAATGACCACCATTAGAGACTAAGAAAGAATATTCATAAATCCAGGGAAGAATCAGGAATATATAATAAAACTCACATAAGCACTTTATATTTTAAATAACACAAAATGCTTATCTTAGATATTATTCTTTAATTTCAATAATATTGAAATTTCAATTGGGTTTAAAATATTCCAGTGGGAAATTTTCTATGAATATTTAAGTGTTTATTAGATAGGTTGACTCTAAATTTCTCCTCTATACACTGAAATTCTAAATGATTCACAGCAAATATCCATAAACCAAAATACTATATGTGTGTGTAGGTGCTTCTCAATAAAATATGGAGTATTAAAATTGTATTCTGCAAAAATTGTCCAATAATTAATAAACTACATTGGCTCTAGACTTTTATTGTTTTGTTGATAATAGCAGTAAGCCCTAGAAGTACTACCTGTGTACTGTCATTTCATAGAAACAATGATTGCTCTAAAATTGTTAGCTAAAACCATCTTATCTTGATCTATAAATTTGTTACTTTTGAACTTATAATTTAAATTTGTTGAATTGCAGCTATCTCCTTTCATTGGGGATACTTAACCATTTTGGCTAGCATTTATATAGTTTTAATGCTTTACCACAGTTAATTTGTGTGTCTATTTCACATTCAATTTTATTTTTTTTTGTATTTGTGGAATTCTGAAAGAATTCATTGATGTATAATTTATTAACAGTCACTTGGAAGTTCCTGCTCATAACAGATTCTAGGGAAGTTAATTACTAGAATTGAAAAATGACTTTTTGTATAGTTTCTGCATTAGAAAATATGCTTTACATTAAACACTCATCAAATATGCATAGTACCTTATTAAGACCATTATTTACTGAAAAAATATACGGAATTGACTTTGTTTGAGTGACACAATATTCACATTTTAAATGTATTACACTTAAGTCCATTGATACCACATTGCAGCAAATTGTTTCACTTTATAAAGTGGTTTTGTAAATGATTTTGCTGATTAGGATTTTAAAGAATTTTTTAAAGAATATAGAAGGGAATTAGGAGAATAACATAAGAAAAAGACTAATGGCCTCATTAAAAACTGTTTTGTAGAAACTGCATGCTCTAAAATGCACACTGTGGCAACAATTTTTTGAGCAGATAGGCAATGAGCCCTAATTATTTTACCTCACCAGTAAATTCTGTCAGTACATAATTTGTGAGGCATAACATTACCTGATAATGACTCTATGATATAGTTCAGATAGATTTTTTACAAGGGGAATCAATAACTTCAGAAAGCATTCAGGTTTTACTTCTACTATTAATATGATTGAGGAAGAAAAAGACATCTATAATTTTCTTAAAACTCTGTCTTATTGGAATAATGACTTTTTTTTTATTAAACAAATAGTGATTTTTACCCTAAAGAATAATTTGTTAAAAATTATTTGTTAAAAATTATTTGTTCTCTCTCAGATATAGAATCTTAAACTAGTCAATCAGGAATCACCTGGTCAGCACTAGTGAGATAGATAATATGCCTTATAGACCCTTGCTATTCCCTAAAGGAGAGTGAATTTGCCACAACCAATCTACTAGTTGCTAGTATAACCTCTTTGTTCTCATTCCCTTCTGCCATAAGTAGTTCATTTTATAGAGCTTTGTGGAGACCGTTTCTTTCTGCTAAATAAGATGCTGCCCAATTCAAGAATCATAAATAAACCAATAATATCATTAAAATGTACTCGGTTGAATTTTGTCTTGTTAAAAGTCTAACAGTTTTTTTCCTAGTGATTTTATTGTGATGGTCATATGCATTTTCTACTTATTCGTAATAATTACAGATGTGTTTTTCGATATATTGCTAAAAAAGTAACATTTCCAATGAGCAAGCCAATGGCAAAAATAGCTTTCATTTTGAGTAGATATATTATAGTTTCATAGTACAATTTTAGATAAATTTTTCCCCCTGAATACACAGCTCTGCACAATATAGTACTGTAAAGGATTAGTCTATGGTCTTGTGGAAGGAATCTCCTCTGCCTGAGTGGTGATAGAATATCTTAGATTTCCTCAGGCTCACTTGCTTCCAGACAGAGCTTTGACTTAATATTCTCAGGAGAAATTTCAGATGGAGTCAGAGAGAGGAAGTGAAAATCTAGTGGTGTAAATTATGATTTATCTTTGCATTTGGATTTCTTGCCTTTTGCTGGTTTGAATTATAACATTACTACCAGTAACATGTAGATTTGAAGGCTGCATGTGTGATAAGTATGTACATAAGTCTTTAAGTACTTTTAACTGCTGCTGACTTAACTCAAAATTTATTTGCTGTCTTTTTAAAAGAACTCATCTGTATTTTTGCCAACACATCCAGCAGAAGAATCATTTTGTATAGACTAGCCATTTTTTCTTTTCGTGTTTTTATAGACTTAATTGAAATTCAAAGATACCAAGGTAAAATATTATCTTAACCATAAGTATTAAAAGTCTTTTCATAGCTTTGCTTTCAAAATTCCATTCTTAAGTTTATCTAGTAATGATTGGTGCTTCCTTCATTCAGTTTCCTTTAAATCATTCACTGAAGCAGATTGACAACTTCAAAATATGTTATTAGCCTTAATGGGATATTTTCTGGCCATCTAAAGGAAAGTGACACTTTCCTTGATTTTATTTATATAATTTATAGGATTCATTCAATAATTTATTTTATAATTATTTGAAATAAAATATGAAAATATTACAGAATAATGCCTCACTGAATAAAAAATATGGACTAAAAGTTAAGAGTGTTAATAGAGGGCTACGAGAACTTTTATTCCTGTCTTTTGGTTGCAAGGGCAGAAAGGTCTCAGACATGTCTAACTCTTTCAATGGATAAATCAACCCCAATTTTAAAAAGGATTTTTTTAATCTTAAAAGGTCTATTTCTATGCCACAATAAATGGTTTGGGGATTATCTAACACTTTGGATTATCTGCACCATTAGTGAGGATAATAAAGAGCTGACTGCATTTTGCATTGAAATAGCACGGTCTATTACACTCATGAATAGTCTGAGAATGAAGCTTTGGAAAGTCTTTCTTGCTGAATTTATGCACAACAGTTTAATTGACTGAAGCATGGTTGATAGGGTTTTTGGATTGTTTAAAATTGATGGTACATCCATCACTTATTCAATAATTAGTTTCAAAATTATCAAAATTGATTATAGTGAATAATTATATAGATATGGTCTCAAGAAGCTTTTAATTTATGTTCTTTAAAACAATGTAGTATTATTTCACAAATATCTTGAGTGTCTCTGTTTTAGTTTTCCCAACAAGCACTAGTTGTCATTTTTGTCTTGTTCTCTTTTTCAATAGCATCGAAAGGAATTATCAAAATACTAATAATTTTCAGGAAAAGTATTTCAAGTAATGTAAAGTAAACCAATCTTAGTTACCAGAGTTTAAAACTCTGATAGATTGGCAGAAATTCATTTTCTCTAAAAATATTCCAAGCATTTCTGCTTATGGAAATCATAAAACTTTAAATGAGTTTTTCCCCCCTAAACATTACCACATGTCTGAGACTTAAATATCCCTTCAAAGTTATGATAAAGATAAAATTCCTTTGTGTTCCTCTCCAAAGCTATTTTTGTTATTTTTCCATGGTCCACGAATCATAGTGATGCTGGAGAAAATGGCATTCTTCACTCACTAAATCAGGCATGAATTTGCAATGGTATTTCATGCAGAATGTCTGGCATAGATCATATTATTCTTTCTAATTTTAAAGTTTTTAAAAATAACTGTACAGTTTCTTATTTCTTTTAAAGAAAATAGCCCAAGTACTAAGAAATCTTGAATGATAATATTAAGTACATCATTTATCTCACAATAATATTTTATTAGTGATTTTGGTGCTTATTTTCGGCATGTATTCATTTATATAGGAAATAATAAAAACAAAATTTTGATAACTGCTTCCACTAAAGAAATTTATATAAATGGCTTTAGGTAAATATTCCTATAACAAAGCTTATTCATTCATTCATTCTTGTGTGTGTGTGTGTTTTCTCCACAATATTGGCAAGCTCTGTTCTAATTGGTAGGGGTACTCTTTTTAGAGAAAGGCAAAAATAATTTCCCTTCTCCCAGAACTTATATTCTAGTGGAGTAGAAAAACATCAAACAGTATACTACTGTGCTTCTAACTTTAACAAAATACCAAAATTTAGTGTGGGGATATTGCTTCCTGACTGGCTGCCAGATCATACAACCCAGAAGAGTGGGATGAGTTAACCTGGGAAATGAACTTTATTCAATGAAAATTGGAGATGGTAAAATGGTAGGCAGTTATTTCTCTCTCACTTTTCCTTTCTATGTACTATTTCCAAAGGAAGCGAAATTATCTTTAGATTGAGGCTGAAAAAATTTAAGATGAACGAAAACTGAGGGAATTTACTATCAATGAACACTGACTAAGGAAATTTACAGTGAATGAACAAATGAAAAAAAATGGCATACATAAAGATTAATTTTAAATTTAAAAAGATTTTTATTATAAACAACCTCATACATATACTAAAATAAAAAAATATAACAAACTCTCATATATTATTCAGTTTCAGCAGGTATAAAAGCATGGCTAATCCTGTTTGATCTATTATCTCACCCAATAGAAATCCTATATTAGATTCATTTGAATTTTAGCATCTATGTCATTTAATCTAAAACACATTTTGTAATATAATTCTTATATTTTACAATATAAGAATTCTTTAAAATAAGTCTTATAATATCTAAAGATAGAATAATAATTATCAGTAAATACTACATGTCCAACTTTCTCTGATTGTTATATTTTATAGCAGTTTATTTGTTTGAATAAAGATTTAAAGATTTATGC
>NW_006436298.1:31909359-31928319 GCF_000325575.1 Pteropus alecto | reverse complement strand
AGGTTCTGTGTGTGTGTGTGTGTGTGTGTGTGTGTTACTATTTACTTATTGAATAAATGGGATCATATGTTTCATGAAATTTCTGAGAGCTAAGTTTGCTAGTTATATCCTTATGCTGCCATTTAACACATCTAACAGGTTTCTCTGTCTTGTGCAATTTCCGTACACTGGTAGATAGACTTCAAGACTGATGATCTGAGAAGTTCAGTTTAAAGTGCTGTTCTGATTTCATTAGCTGTCTCATTTTTGTGATATTTGCAAACACTGAGCATTATTGTTTAAATTCATTTTTAAACTAGGGGCTGAAAAATTATGATATTCTAATTCTACAATTCATTATTCTTATATACAAATTACTTCATAAAAAGAAATTATTTAGTGCCACCAATTATTTGTTTACTCTGAGGTATTCTTTTTATAGAAAAGACAGAAAAAAATATTATTAGTTTACAAAATAATTAGACATTTAGTATCCTCCTATGGTGACATTTTTTCTTTTAGCATCATTATAAACTCATGCACTAACACACATTTGATGTTTTTAAATTCATTTATATTATTATTCTTATTGATGATCAAATTGATCTTTGCTCAAAGAGAAGGGTCACCTTACTTTAGTTCCTGAGTCCTTCTGATATAATTTAGTACTCTTTAAGTGTTTCCTTACTTTCTAGTATGACAAAAGATTTCAGTATTATCTTTTACCTTTTCTTTACCCAATCTAGAATTAGACTTTTTATGAATCTTTTGTTCAGTGTAAGTATTGATTTATTTTACATTTATTAATATAAAAAGATATGTATTAAAATTTTAAATAATCATTTTAAGAAAAACTAGAATGTATGACTTGCAAACTAGTAGAACATTATGAAATAAAAATATGATCAGTCAACTCAAAATACAGTAAGAATAAAAATAAATAAAACAGAAAAACTGAAACAAATGAAGAGACAAAATAAGATCTAAGCAACAAATTTAAATTTGTGAGTAATGACAAGCACCTTAAATGAAATAAAATATCTGGTTAAAAAATAAATGTTTTAAGACTGGGTTTTTAAAATCCAATCTTTTGATATTTGTTAGAGGTACACCTAAAATTCAAGAACACTAAAACTTTGGTATTAAAAAAATAGAAAAAGATAATTGGGTAATACTAGCAAAATTAAAGCTATTTATATATATATTACTATTTGTGACAAATAGTTATTAAAGTAAAAACACTTTTCTAGAGGTAAAGATAGTCAAAATATAAACACTTAAATTTAAAAAGAAAACAATTCTTAAAATTTAGAGATAATTGCAGAGCATCGAAATGTAGAAATAAAAAATTAGAGATATATAAAAAATATTCAATAAGTCATAATTATAGTAGAAGGTTTTTACTTACTCTCTTAATAAAAGAAACATTAAGGAAAAAACATTACTGAGGCAAGAGAAGATGAATTTATTAACATATAGACCACTGTGCTCATATGGAGAAAATACTTTAATTTTTCAGGTATTAACCCTTTAATATGTTTTATACAAACATACAAAATTACTAAGTCTAAATTATTTTACATCAACCAAACTTTCAACAAAGAGATAATTTGATTCTCCCACAAAATCAACTAGAGAATGTAAAATTATTTTTATGAGATTAGTATAGCTTTGAAACGAAATAAAATCCAGAAATTTATAGTTCAAGACACCTAGAATGACATATCTAATTGTTAAGTTTTGAGGGTAGGCAATGGGTATATCAAGGTATCTTTTGTCGATTTCCCTTTCCTCTTCTAAATAAGTCAACCATAGGTAGCATACACTCTGCTCTTTTTTCATATGTTTATAAGGGTAAACTCTACTCCTGAAAATTTGGGGGATAAATTACAACAGTGTTATAAAGCAGGGGTTCCCAATTCCAGGTTGCGAACTAGATCTAGTCTGTGGCCTGTTAGGAACCGGATCACACAGCAGGAAGTAAGCGGCAGTCAAGCAAGTGATGCTTCATCTGTATTTGCAGCTGCTCCCCAGCCCTAGCATCACTGCTTCAGCTCCACCTCAGATCATTAGGCATTAGATTTTCATAGGAGCACCGGTCCCTTGTGCCACAAAATATAAAGACTCTCTTGGAGTGGTTAATGCATGGCTTTGCCCTTTAAACTGTAGGCTTTTGGCAGTATTTTTAGTCATAAGGCTGACTTGTACAATTGTGCTCTTTGTTTTTTCCTGTTAGAATTTAGAATGTAGCATTAGGCATTAAATAAATATTTATATGCTTTCATCAGCGTTAGGTAGACAAAGATTTAAAAGAACAAAATTTCTAAGGATAAAAAAAATAATTAGAGTACATTAAGGAATGAAAAAAAAAAAAAAAAAAAAATATCTAGTTAAAAATGGGCAGAGGACCTGAACAGACACTTCTTCCAAGAAGACATACAAATGGTCAACAGACATATAAAAAGATGCTCAACTTTACTAGAAATTAGGAAAATGCCAATCAAAACCACAATGAGATACCACCTGACACTCATTAGAATGGCTATCATCAACAAGACAAGAAATAAGTGTTAGAGAGAATATGAAGAAAAAGGAACCCTCAAACACTGCTGGTGGGAATGTAAATTGGTACAATCTCTATAGAAAACAGTATGGGGGTTCCTCAAAAACTTAGAATAGAACTACCATACAACTCAGCAATTCCTCTTCTGGGTATTTACCCCCCAAATTTGAAAATATTTATCTATAAAGATATATGAACCCTGATGTTCATAACAGCATTATTCATGGTGGCCAAGACGTGAAAACAACTGAAGTGTCCTTTGATAGAAGATTAGATAAAGAACATGTGGTGTAAATATACAAGGGAATATTACTCAGCCTTAAGATGAAATACTGCCATTCATGACAACATGCATGGATCTTAAGAATATCATGCTAAGCAAAATAAATCAGAAAAAATGAGAACCATCTGACTTCACTTATATGTGGGATATAAAACTGAAAGCAAGAAATGAACAAGACAGAGATTCATGGATATGGACAAAGTTTAGTGCTTATTAGAGGGAAGGGGATTGGGGAGACTTAGATAAGGGTAAAGGGAATCAAATATACGGTGATGGAAAGAAATTTAACATTGGGTGGTAAACACAATGCAATATGCTGATGATATAGAATTATACACTCATGACCTCTATAATTTTGCTAACTGATGTCACCCCATTAATTTAATTTTAAGAAATTATATATATACATATATACATATATATTTTAATTAAGACAATGAGAAGGCAACCCAAAATTTCAGAAAACATAATTTCAGTGCAACAGTATATATAAAGAACTCCTATATATAAATAACAAAATGTCAGGCAACCCATGGAAAAGGAGACAGAAATCTTTGACGTCAGTCAGATGGTTTCCAAAGACTACTTATATATGAAAAGATGCTCAACTTCTCTATTCACCAAAAGATATATATAAGTATATATATCTTATATATAATTTTTTTTTTTTATTTATTTTTTTTAATTAAAAATAGCTCCAACTAAAGAAAAAATGCCCACCAACTGTAGAATGGATAAATTCTAGTATGTTCACATAACGAAATTCTCTAAGACCATGAAAATCAATGAGCTATTGCTCTATGTTTTAATACAGATGAAAGACAATGAAGCCAAATGCAAAAGAATATCCACTATAATGATTCCATTTATATGAATTTCAAAAATAGGCAAATCAAAATATAATGTTAAATATCAGGGTAGTAGTTTTCTAGAGAAAGAGAGAAAGATGTAATGACCAGGGGAGACATGATGATGGTTTCTGGGGGCCAATTATGTCCCATTTTCTAATCTGGGTGGGTACTGATTACATGGGATGTTAATGTCATACAAACTTATTAAGCTGTATATGTATATCTTTTTTCTCTATGCCTGTGAACTTGAATAAATTTTTTTACCAAAAAATGTGAGGACTATAAGAGCAATGGGAATGAAATAATCCACATTATAAAGTCTTGAAATTATTATGTTCTATCTCACAAGATAAGACTTGCAGCAACAAAAGGAATCACAGCCCTGTTTAGGATTTAGTACTACTCTGGCTAAGGCAAGAAGCATAAGAATTTGGGTATAAATTTATTCTTAACTTTTAACTTAAAAGAGAGATTTTTATTTCAAAATGTAATGTCTTTGGTTTTGTGTGTGTGTGTGTGTGTGTGTGTGTGTGTGTGTGTGTGTGTGTAGACTGTAACTTGCATTGGGATTTAATTATTAAACTCTTATTTTAACCCAGCCTTTTGATAATCAGAAGGGTTTATATTCTAGCTTGGAATTTCCAGATTGAAATTGTATTATTAGTATTATTGACACATACATTGTATACACACATATGTATAAATGCAGCATCAGGACTATGTGGCTGGACATATTTGCAAAATATAATTATATAAGAAGTTAATAGTCTTGGATACAGAGGAGCTTTGAAATTAATTTAATTAACATACTATTTATATTAATTTCAGAGCTTCTAGATGCCCACTGGTTATTTTCCAACATTGCTTCCATAAATTCCAAAGAAATATTGGTTGATAATGAAAGTGTGATCTTATGAGGGTGGGAACATGCATCTTTAGAGATTGTTGATCTCATTTCACAAATGAAATGGCCATAGCCCTGTTGACTATATGATGAATGGTTAAGGGCATAGTAATAAAATAAAATGCTAGAACTATTATAGGAGCACACTTCTTCCCTAATCTTTATTTAAATTTTTAAATAAAAGGTGCTTAACTTCAATAAAGCTCTCTATCATGCCAAGCATAAAAGGAATAATTTTGTCAAGTTTTTTTTGTTTGTTTGTGTATGTGAATGAATATGTCTTTGAGTTCAGAATATGGGTAGATCTCTGAAAACATAAAAAATAAAAAAACATATAATAAAATATTATAAATTACCTCATATTAAAATTAAGAGGTTATATCCATAAAAATGGATCATATAAAAGTGAAAAGGCAAAAAAATGAGAAAATTATTTGTAATATATGTAACTAAGGATTAATATCTTGATTGTATGAAGAACTCTCAAAATTCTATAAAACAGTCAAGCTTCCTAATAATGAATGAAATGGGCAAAGGAAATTGATAGTCATTCCAAAGAATAGAAAACATGCATAGATGGCTAATGAAACATTAAAAGGTGTCTAAAATCATTTTAATAATATATAACTACAAATTGAAACACAGTATAATATCATTTCATTAAAATTTTAAAACCTAAAAGTCAAACATCAGTTTAGCCAACTTCAGCAATAAGGAGCAATGAGAATCAGTAAATACTACTGTGATGAGACTGTTCATTGATGCAACGAGTTGGAAAAACACGTGAGATTATATCATACATTTGAAAATGTGCATTCCACCAAATCTACCAAATTCACTCCTAGGTATAGACTATACAGAAACTTTTGTATAAGTACAACATAAGATAAATAAAAGAATTTTCATATCAGTATTGCTAGTAATTA
Source organism: Pteropus alecto (assembly GCF_000325575.1). NCBI lineage: Eukaryota > Metazoa > Chordata > Mammalia > Chiroptera > Pteropodidae > Pteropus > Pteropus alecto. The sequence goes on along the minus strand of NW_006436298.1, from coordinate 31,922,813 downwards.
CAGAACTCTGGACACAATCCAAATGCCAATCAAGACCACCCTGGATAAATATAGTCTACCAATTCAAAGGAATATTATACTGCAGTAAGAATGCATATACTATCACTTACTGCAAAACTTGAAATAAACTTATAAATATAATTTTGATAGCATCAAGAAAAGAAAATGGTTAGAAATAAATTTGATATGTCCAGATGAAGAAAACATTAAAAAAACTTTTAGTCAAAAGTGGACTTCTACAAATGAAAATATAAACCATGATCTTGGATAAGAAGACACAGTATAACTAAGATATCAAGTTTACCTATATTCATATTGTTACTGTTAATACAATTAATAACACCTATAACAACAACTAAATTTATATACTCTTTTAATGTTTTAGGCATACTTCTATGGTCATAACACATATTAATATGTGTAATCCTCCAAATAATTCCAAGAGATAGTATTATGGCTATTACTATAGATATGAAAACTGAGACAGAAGATGTTAAATAACTTGCTGGATTTATAAATTCTGGATTGAAATGGGATTTAACCTATAGTCTGTGCTCTTAACCACTACAATAAGCTAAGTCTGTGACTAAAAAAGAAATAAACACCATGTTTTCCTTCCTTGAATATATATTGTAATAAAGAATCAAGAATATTCAGAAAAGCTTTGAAAAAATAAAGGAAAGAGGGTGGAATAGCCTTCCATAAACATATTATAAAACTTCAATAATTGAAATTTGAATTTAGCACATACACAGATAAAAAAATTGAACAGACTAGAAAATGCAGATGCAGACCCAATGATTCACTGTGTTTTAGTATGCAGTAAAAGACTGTCTCAAATCTACAGGGTAAAATTAGACTTTTCGAATATAGGCATACCTTGGAGATATTGCTGGTTCAGTTCCAGACCAATATAATAAAGCAAATATTGCAATAAAGTGATATTGCAATAAATTTGTTGCTTTCTCTGTGCAAATAAAAGTTATGTTCACACTATACTATAGTCCATTAAGTGTGCAATAGTAATACATTTTAAAAAACATTGAACATAATTTTAAAAATACTGCTAAATGCTTACCATCATCTGAGCCTTCAGCAAGTAGTAATCTTTTCAGTGTTGGAGGGTCTTGCCTCATGTTTATGGCTGCTGAGTAATCAGAGTTGTTGCTTAAGGTTGGGGTGGCTACAGCAATTCCTTAAAATAAGAAAATAAGAAGTTCTTCGCATCAATTGACTTTCACAAAAGATTTCTCTGTAGCATGCAATTCTGTTTGATAGCATTTTACCCACAGTAGAACTTATTTCAAAGTTGGAGTCTGGCAGCTGAAATCCTGTCGCTGCTTTATCAATTAACCTTATGTAATATTCCAAACCAGTTATTATTTAAACTATCTTCACAGCATCTTCACAAGGAGTAGATTTCACCTCAAGAAATCACTTTTTTTGGATGTTGTGTTAGCAGCCATGAAAACAACATTAATCTGGTTATATTTCTCCACCAGAGTTCTTGGGTGATCAGGTGCATTGTCAATGAGCAGTAATATCTCAAGAGCAATCTTTTTTTCTGAGCAGTTAGGTCTCAACAGTGGGCTTAAAATATTCAGTAAACCATAATGTAAACAGATGTGCTATTGTTTAGGTTTTGTTCTTCCACTCATAGAGCGCAGGTAAAGTAGGTTTAACATAACTCTTCATGGTCCTAGGATTTTCAGAATGGTAAATGAGCATTAGCTCTAACTTAAAGTCACCAGCTGCGTTATCCTGTAACAGGAGTCGGACTGTCCTTTGAAGTTTGAAGCCAAGTAATGACTTCTTCTCTCAAGCTATGAAAGTCCTATATGGCATCTTCTTCTAATATAAGGCTGTTTAGTCTACATCGAAAATCTGTTGTGTGCTGTAGACATCTTCAGTAATTATCTTAGCTAGATCTGGATAGCTTGCTTCAGCTTCTTCTCCATTAACACTTGCTGCTTCATCTTGCACTTTGAGGCTATGGAGATGGCTTCCTTTCTTAAACCTCATGGCCAAACCTCTGCTAACTTCAAACTTTTCTTTGGCAGCTTCTTCACCTCTCTCAGCCTTCAAAGAATTAAAGAGAGTTAGGGCCTTGGTATTGATTAGGCTTTGGTTTAAGAGAATGTTGTGGTTCATTTAATCTCTCTAGAACACTCAAACTTCTGCCATATAGGCAATAAGTCTGTTTTATTTCTTATCATTTGTGTGTTCACTAGTGTAGCACTTCCAATTTTCTTCAATAACTTTTTTTTTTATCATTCACAACTTGGCTTACTTTTTGGTGTAAGAGGCCTAGCTTTTGCCCTATCTCAGATTTCAACATGCTTTTCTTACTAAGCTTAATCATTTCTAGCTTTTGATTTAAAGTGAGAGATGTGCGACTTGGCATTTCATTTGAACACTTAGAAGCCATTGTAGGGATATTAATTGGCCTAATTTCAATATCATTGTATCTCAGGTAATAGGGAGGCCCAAAAAGAGATGGGGGAATGGCTGGTCAATGGAGCAGTCAGGACACAATATATTTACTTTAAGTTTGCTGTCATGTACGAATGTGGTTCATGACTTTCCCAGACAATTACAATACTATCATCAAAGATCACTGATCACATATGATCATAACAAATATAATAATAATGAAAAAGATTGAAATATTGAGAGAATTACCAAAACGTGACACAGAGACACGAAGTAAGCAAATGCTGATGGAAAAATTGCTCTGACTTGCTTGATGAAGGGTTGCCACACAACTTTGCTTTATAAAAAACACAATATCTGTAGAGCACAATAAATCAAAACATGACAAAACTAGGTATGCCTATAAATGATATTTAGATATTTGGTCAGTCATATGGAAAAGATAAATTTTTTTTCTACTTCACCTCATTGTACATCAGCATAAACTCCAAATGGATCAAAACTCAATAATGTGAAATAATAAAAGTATCAGAAGTAAACATGAATACATATTTTTTGGGGGGGAAAAAATTTGAGAACATGATCAGCCTTTTTAAAACACAACACAAAAGCTGGAGGTCATAAGTTAAAGAATGATAAAGTTTATTACATTAAAATTTAAACTCAAAGTTCTATAAGCAAATGAAAGGATTAATAATATATTAGGAAAAAATATTGACAACTCATCGCAGACAGAAGGGCTAATATTTTAATATACACAGGACTCAAGTCAATGAAGCCATGAGTAATCTAGTGTTTCAATTCTCTAAAGTACTTTCACTAAAATTTTTACCTAAATCTTGAATATAAACCCCATTTTATTTCAGAATTGAGAAAGGTTGATTCTTGATCACATCACTAACTCTAATGAAATATAGTTATTTTTCTCTTTGGTATATTCATGTAAGGCAAATATTTTCTCATGTTATGATTGACATTTTATTCTGAACAGATTAGTCATGTCTCTTGCATTACATGTAATATTGGCCTAAAGATGAAAAATACTGTATTTTTATATTCATATTTTTCATAACATAATATTTTGTTTTATTTGGGATTTATTTTGATTGGAAATGATGCCCTGTAATTTTCAAAGTATTTTTGCCAACAATCAGGTGCATTTACATGAGAATTTAAATTAAAATTGGCTAATGCCCAAAGATATCTCTGTTTCTAACAGGATTTTTGAAAAAAAAAAAGAAGATTCTGCCTGCTGAAGGAGCTTAGAGCCTTTATTTCGATAATAATGCTACCATGCAGTCTAATCAAGACTTTGGATTGATAGTCACATTTTATACCTAAACATGAGCCTGATATCTTTTTATTTTGCTGATAGAAGGTAACGCAAACGTTTGTTTACCAAGTTATGGCTATGAAAGGGGATGAATTTGGTCTATCTTATTACTATCACGGCAGCAATGCTGAGAGCAGTCAGCATCTCCTCATAATCACATAAGTCCCTTCTTTCTTACTATATAGGTTCAAATGGTAATTACTTAGAAATTTTAGAATAAAAAACTGATAGAGGGCCTTGCCGTCACCCTGGAATATCACCTTCCACTTAGTATTTGCCACTTAATTAAAATAGCATTTGAAATAATGGAAAGAGGGTGCTGAACATACTCTAGGAAATAAATGCTGCAGAGAAGCCTTGGTGCCTGTGGTTAGACAAGCATTATTATTTATTAATTTATGGATTGCAGTGGCCATGTATCAGTGCTCTATGACAACAAAATCAACAATATAGCCTTGAAAACAATAAAACTCTAAGAAGATTTGCTCTCTTTAAACAAAGAATAGCAGTAATGCCCTTTTGATTTGATAGAAAACTCTAGAAGCTCTGAGCTCCTTGACACATACCACATCCAGAATTTTAAATTATCAGAGAAATTAAATTGACTTAGATGACCTTCGATCAATTTTAAGGGAAAAAAATTGTAATGCTTTAAGCCACAGTCCATTTTGTATTAGCACAGTTTATTTTAAGCCTTAATGGTTTTATTTCCTACATCAGTTTTATAAATATGTCCAATATTTCTATCAGCTTTCTGTAAATGTACCTGTCATTTTTGTTCACATTAAATAAATAAAATACATTTATTTTTTCAACTCAGGGTAAATTTTGTTCTCTTTAAATGTGTTGTAAATAGTCTCTTTTGGTTTATCTTTTAAAACATTCTGGATGTATTCATAGTCTAGGAAAAAATAAAAGTGGAAAGGAAGTTTTCTGTCTTAAATATCAACTAATTCACTCTAAAATAAATACATTTAATTTGAAAGTTCTTTAACTCTGGGCAGTAGCTGTAGCTAAGGACAAGATAATCCATTCTTTCTGTGATATATTGGGGGTTGTAATGATTGTTGTCTCCTCAAAGGCTATTCAAGATGTTGTGATATAGCTTTACTCCTATGGCCTCTAAAAATGCAATCCAGATAATAAATTGTTTAATAATCCAAAAGGAAAAAAAGAAAAAGAACAGCCATGTCAATCTCCATTGGAAATAAAAGTACTATTTCACAGAATAGATTAAAATAAAATGTCTTTTCAAATTGTATTTCAGTGTTTCCCTCAATAAAATTATAAAGATTGGCATGAAAACAATCTCTATAATATCAGAGTTAGAGAGGAGCCAATGTCAAGAACCTAGAATTAAATATATTGAAATACTAAAGCCCGAAAATTTTTATGTTAATATGTTTTTTAAAAAGTTGGTTTAAGATTTTTTGAGACAGTTTTTTAAGAAGCTTGAATAATCAAAATATGCCATCTTTTTAAGTATTAAACTCAAAAGTTATCTTCAAATGTAAAGACAGTAAATATGCCCTCATTTAAATTTCTGATTTTTGCACCCTGCACAAGAATATTTTATGAATAAATTGGGAGTAGAAAATGAAAATTTGCAAACAACAGTATAAACTATTTTCTTTTCAATTTTATTGTCAGCTTTTTTATTTTAGTCTGATTTAAAAAATGAGTTGGGAAAATAACACTTGTTTGTGTTTTACTTTTACTTTAAATTTGGCAATAAACAAAATCCTCTTCAAAAATTAATTCAAATATTTATTGTTTTTCTCCAGTGTTTAAGGCACACTGCTAAACTAGGTGACTGGAAAAATAAATATGCCATTAACCATCACCCAGAATTGGAAAAATGAAATAACAGCTATAGAATAATGTAATAAGTAAACTATGGTCTGTCTGCTTCCATTGACATAATCCTTAGTGAGAACTGGACAGTCTCTACTTCTGGATAATGACACTCATCTTTATGGGAGGAAAATCTTGTAGCAAGAAGATAAATCATCTGGAAACAAGTGCTCTGAGGGAGTTGAATAGCAGGACTCTAATGCCCATTTGAAATAGAAAATACCATTTACATGAGACTGAAGAAGAAAAATGTATATTCCTGACTTAATTTTTTTTTTAAAATATAATTTCATCTAAGTCCAAATTTAAAAAAAAGTAGCAAGGCAATATGGATTCACTTAAAATAACATTTAAATATTCCTGGAAAATGTTATATAGGGACAAGATCAAGAACCAGCAAGTTTGACTTTTTATGACTCATACACTTGCTATCAGTGTAATCCTAAGCAAGCCTCTTAGCTATCTGATAATCATCTACCTTAATAATTGAGTACCTTAAACATAGAATAATATCTGTCCTTTTAGAAGGTTGGATGACTCAATGTAAAATATTTGGTACATAACAAAAAGTGGAGTAAATTATATGCAAATTATTAATTAAGACATCAAGTTTTTCCTATTTCCATAGTCATTTCTTTTTTAAAAGCCAATTTTGTTGTAAAAAAATCAAAGCTTTTTATTCATCTACTGTAAGATGGTGTAAAAAATAATTGATTTTTAATATAGGATGGAGAATATTAGAGGGGAAATGATCATTTATAAAAAAAAAAAAGAATGGCAGTTGATGTTTAGCTTTCGTATTGTTGTGTACGACGGATGAGTTAATTCCTCTAATGAACCAAGTCTTTCTCTTGGCCAGAACTAATGAAGTAGGATGTTTAGCAGACTCAATATAGTAATATAACCACTCCTCTGAAATAGATATGAGCCTTGATGACAGCAGTCATATATTAAATAATGATCATAGTAAAAGCTTACCTGGTCTCTTATCTCTTTTTCCTTAAAGGTGTTTGAAAAATCATGGCAGGAGGAGTTTAATGGATTATTACTAAAAAACATCAGGGGATTATCTAGTTTCAGAAACATAGATTTTTTTTAAATTTATTTTTATTATGATGAAATTAGTTAACAAAATCCAGCAAGTTTCAGGTGTAAAATTCAACAGTAAGGCATGTATATATATTGCATTGTGTGTTCACAGCCCATAGTTAGATTTCTTTCTGTCACCATGTATTTGATCCCTTTCACATCATTTATCTCCTCTCTCCTCCCCGAGCCGCAGTAAACACTAGTCTATTGTCCATGTCTATGAGCCTCAGTTTGTTTGTTTTGTTTGTTTGTTGCTTTTAGGTTTATATCCCACATATAAGTGAGATCATGTGGTTTTTAACTTTTTCTGTCTGGCTTATTTCGCTTAGCATGATTATCTGAAGGTCCATCCATGTTGTTGCAAATGTCAGTATTTTATCTCTTCCTATGGCTGAGTAATATTCTGTTGTATATAAGAAACAGATTTATTTTTTTATCAATAGAGAGGATCATAATTAAAACCAGGAATGCAGCTTGACAATATTACTCTTATAATTTCTCTATACACTCAATAGCTTTTGTATAATCTTTCCTTTTATCATCTCAAGTACATAAAATAATCCAATGAAAGTAATATTGTAGGGGATGCTCTTCTATATGAAGAAGAACATAGAAAGGTAGAATAATCCTGAATGGTAAAGAAGTTTCTGAGAAATATCGAACAGGAAAGAACATCAGGACATCTGATGAATGAGATACTGTCTGAATCTTAAACATGATTCAAAGTTAACACTCTCAGGGAATATTTCAACATCAAAGATGTCTGAACTATGACTATCTCTTTCATTAGTATTTTGTTCCATTATCCATGCACAATTTATCAACTACAGAGTTTACAAAAATGGGAAAAGCCAAAAGAGGATAGCAATGCTATCATGGTATAAAACATTTCTTGACTTACTATTGATTATTTACACTGTCCAAGGTTTCCAAGGTGCCTGCTTTAAATTGTGCTTGAACCCTTGCAACAAATTCAAAAAATATTTCCATTTGGAACCATATGGCAGCTGGTCAAAAAGAAGAAAAAAAAAATCAGCGAATTTAGTACAGGCAGTACAGCCTAGTGAAGTGTTTAGAGCAAGCATTCTCAGTATTGCTTTTCAGCATATGTAAATATCTCTCTCATAGCTAAAAAGAGAATAGGTACTTAAAAAATACTCATAGAACTTGCTATGTGCCAGACATTTTCCTCAATTTTTGTAATCAATAACTCATATAATCCTTATAAAAACTCCTTAAAGGATGATTATTTGCCCATTCTACACACAAGAAAATAAGATATATAGATTTAGAAAATTACCAAGTTACATAGCTGGATAGAAGTGGCTGATCTGGGTTACAAACCATACAGGCTGACCTCAAAGTCATTGCTTTTAACCACTAGGCTTTTCTGTGTCTCTATGGCTTTAATAACATCCTAGTCCAATCAAGCACTAGCAGAACTAATCCAATCAATCCCAATTCTATCATTTACTAGCAAATATCTAGTTCCTGTATGTATGAAATGGAGATCAAAGCATTGATCTAAATGACTTGTTATAGGAACAAATGGGATAATATAGAAACTCTAGTTTTTGTTCTCTTTTTTTCCCTCCAGTTTTGGAAGAACTGGGAGGAAAAGGGGAAATAGAGTTATTTCTCTTGGAAAAACACATCACGTTATCTAGATCCTTTTCTATCTCATGGCTAGAATTGCCATTGCTCTTTTTCATTAAGATTATCAAATATTTTCTTTAATTGGATAACTATCCAAACAATGACCTTGTGAATTTTTCAAAGTTGACAGAATAGCATCATTTTAATTACTGAGACATGGATTCACTACAGTAAATAAGAATCTATGCAGAAAACTATTACTCTGGGATCATGACACATGAAGGATATAGCTAACTGGAATTTAAAGTATTTTTACTAACACAGATAGATGATCAAACTCTGGGATGATCATCTCTGATTTTATACATACTTGCCAATTGTCTTTCACTTTTTAGTTTTATCTCAAGACTTCCACATTTTCTTAGTTATCAATGATTTTCTCATTACTGAGGAAAGTGCCGTGATTGCTGTCTTAGTTCTATTTTTTATCTATTTTACATTGGCTTTCTGGACCAATTCTCATTTAATTGATTATACATTCTCTACTGTTTATTTGACATTGTGACTTTTCTTTTAATAGATGAGATCCTTCAAAATGGTTCTTTTTTTGAAAAAAAATATCTTGCACTAACTTATCTCAATTGTAACCTGGAATTTTAATAATTTATCTTATACTTTTATGAAAGATAGTCTTCTTTATGTGTTCTCCCTCCAACTTGTTGTTTCTTATAACTGTTCATCTATTTTATTGATGCATTGTCTTCATTATTTCTTAAAGAAAATGCATTCTTGGTCTCTAACTGATGATGTATTTAGGAAATTTATGCTGTTGTTTGCCTTATTGACTTGTGCATTTATTTTTTCATACTCAATTGAGTCGTTTTAAAATATTATATTCTTACATTCCCCAATTTTATAGTGTAATATCCTGTTTCAAGAAACACTCAGCTGATTTATATACTTCATCAGTCCTGTCCTGATTATTCTCTCCTCACATAAACAACATCAGTATACAGATTGCCTAAACTCTTTGCACTTTCATGTCCTCTCATTGTCACTCTCACTCCAATATCACTCTATTTTTAATATATACATAAACATGTTTCAAATCAATAGTTGTTTTTAATCTCAGAATTTATATTTAATTATCATTGTGATCTTAAAATTAATAGTTTAGAGTAGTAAAATTCTTTAAATATGCCTGACTTGCATTTATTTTCTACTGTGAGTTTGCTAGCATTTTTTTTTTACTACCTTCCATGTGAAATATTAATATATACAATTTCATAAAGTAAAATCCAAAAGTAGCATAAAATCAAATGTAATGCATTTGGTAATTGGCACCTGACATATAACTCTCCAGCCAACTAGATGTGTACTTTCATTCTGGTAATTCAGTAGCTATGCATTTTATACGTTTTTGAAGTTCTACTTACTATAAAGTTATTAATTAATGATGGGCAAGTGTCTCTCTGCAAAAGTCAGATATATGTTGTTTTCATGTCAATGACTTAACCACACTTCTGTAATTAATCATATTTTACAATGATGTTAATATGCAAATCTCCTATTTTTTAAAATATAACATCAAAAACAATAATAGTTTAAAATTCAAATATTTTATAACTTACATTTTATAGTTTAATTCGAGACCTCATAATTTATTTATTAAGGTAGGTAGCATAGCTATAAAATAGTACCTCTGGGAGCACTGCGAAGTTTCTATTGAAATGGAGGAAATAAGTATCTTTAATTGATTGGTGGATTTATGACTCCTTATTTTTTGTAAAGAAATTTATTTACCTTTCTGTAATATAAGTATTTCTTTCTTAGACACTAAGATTATATTAGTTATCATGGTCTCTTAAAAATACTTTGTTTCTTTATTGAATGGCTGCTTTGTGAAGAAAAAAAAATCTTTATTCTAGAACAAACAAACCTTAAGCTAGACAATCCAATCTAACCTTGATTATCTGAAAAATTTATGTTTATCATTATCAAGTTTTAATTCTCTTTCTGTCAGAATTTCAAAAGACAGCTAGGTACTCTTCAGGTAGTTTGTCCTTATCAACTCTTAATAAACATTGTCTTTTTTAGAAGTCTATAGTGAATTTCCATCTAATTAATATGTCTGTTTTCATCTATTCTGGAATTTGGGAGATATAATCACAAAAACAAACTAGCATCAAATTGATTACGACAGTAAGCATTTTGATTATTTGCTTTATGTCAAGTCTCTAAGTGCAGATGTTATATATGTAATAAAAATTTAAAAGTATCTATTCTTGCAAAAATTAGAGTTTTTGAATATGGATATTTTTAGTTGCCTCAGTCCTCAATGATTTTCTCTTTTCCTTAGTGATTAGAATAGAAAAGAGTTAATTGGCAATGCAGTTTTTATGAAGTTATTAGTCGAAGGATAATCTGAATTAAGCATTTTCATAGTTTCTATTTTCCTCATGTCACTATACTGTTGCAAGCAATGGTATAGGAAATTCTGGAATAAGAAATTCCCTGAAAACATTAAATAAATTATTTATTTAAGGAGTATAAAGTATGTAGGATTATAGCTTGTAATATTGAGTAAGAGGTAGAGGAGATGAAGTAATAGAGTGGTAAGCAAAACAGAGAAAGAAAATACTATTGGAGTTAAGTAATTTATAGGCAGAATAGTAATTTCTGGATACAACTTTTCATCATTAGGATAAATCAACTATTTGATATAGAAATATGGAAAAAAAAGAAATACAGAAAAACACCTGAATAATTTTTTGAAGTATATCAAATTAGATAATGAAGTGAATTTAAATAAAAAGGTGCCTTTGAAGTATGTAAACTACAGCCCTATCATCTATTTTTATATAGCCCATAGGTTAAGAATATTAGCATTTGTAAATAGTTTAAAAAGAGAATAATATTTTGTCACATGTGAAAATTATATAAAATTTAAATCAATTGACTATAGAATTTAGTTTTATCTCTGGACTCTCGATTCTTTTCCACCGGTCTATATTTGTATGCTCATACTAGTAGCACACTATTTTGTTTACTACAGTTTTATAGTAAGTCTTGAAATCTTGTGTGGGAGTCCTTCATTTGTTTTATTTTTTCAATATTGCTCTGGCTATCCAGAGCCTGTTGTGTTTTTATGTGAATGTGAAGATTGGCTTTTTCATTTCTGATTTGGTTTGCTGGTGCTAGGGTGGGCAATAGAGATCAAACAGGGGAGGAATTGTGTGTTTTGATCTAAATATCCTATTGCCACCTCTTTAACCCTCTTCAACACTTACATGTAAAAATGAGCACTCAAAAATTTCTTCCTCTGAACTCAGGCTTGTACATCTAATTGTTAAATATATAATATCCAACAAATCTTCTAAAGGGCTTGTCCCCAGAAAGTTTATATTCTCCTGCTACAAATACTTGCCTAGAAAATCTGATGGAGTTTGAAGTTCTTTTCTGAATGACGTAGTGTTCGACAATGCGATCTACAGATGATATATTATTGAATTGTATACTTGAAACTTATATAATTTTATTAACCAATGTCACCCCAATAAATTTAATTTAAAAAGAAAACAATTCCTAGTTAAAGTAATATCAAATTGCATTAACTAACCATATTGTTGTAATAATTTCACAATATATGCATTCATCAAATCATCATATTGTATACCTCGCATTTACACAATAAAAAAAAAAATTATCCCTGTATAAAATGTCAGTATAAAAGAATTTCAGAGTATCTCTCCCTCTCCTCATTGTCCCACATGGTACTTAATATTATGACTTCTGATGTTTAGAGTGAGAGGGAAGCTGATAATGTGATGGGGGGAGAGAAATAGGAATGATTTTATCACTTAAGCCATAGTCCCCATAACTGTGAGATGGTCTTTAAAACCTTATATCTTATATTTAAATACTGGCAGTGAATATGATATAAAATGTTTCTTCCTTTAAGATAATTTGTCAATTTTTGTTTCAGAGGGAGGAGAATGTGATAGACTGTTTAAGAAAGGGCTTCTGTGTTTATGATGTAATTAGTGCTAAGTCTCCACACAGGGACTATGGTTTCTGCTGCTTTTTCCTTTGCAATGTAGGTGACAGTATTTTCTTTGTATAAAAAATATTTTCATGGGAAGGTTGAGGATAGTATAACATGCACGCTTAGATTGCTAACATATTAAATTAAAAGTACAAAATATTTTGTGATTTGTTTCTCCAGGACAGAAACAATATACAAAACATAAATATTCTTAAGTAAGTTATTTAACATAACAATGTTAAAATGGTTGAATAAAACACAGATTAATTTATGTTGATTTATAACATTTTAGTCTGTTAAAAATTAAACTTACAAATCATTAAAAGAAAATCAATGAAACTCAGAAATCTCTTTATCCGATGAAATTCTGAAAGGAAAAAAAGAAACAATTATTTCTTTTATTTCATTCCAAGTAATTAGCACTTTAAGAAGCTGAAATGAGAGTAGGTAAAAAGAAAGAGAGAGATTGGCTGACATTACTGAGAAAAATATCTGATCTAAAAGTATATGTTAGAGAAGTCACAAAATGATCATTTGGAGAATTATATTCTTGCTTTTCTTATTGACACAGATAAAAGGTTTAATCAAAGATAAAGTCATCACATTCAAACAATTAAATAAGATTATCTTATCACTCAAAATACCTATTTTTTATCTATAGCTCAAATTATAAGTAATTTTCTTCTTAAATTATATTGCAAAAATGACTTTATTCAGATGTTAAAATGTGCTTTATTCCATTATAAATTTAAATATATCAATTTATCCTTGTAGTGACTGCTTATAACTGAAATGTCCAATACTAGTTTTTGGTATAAAATGATGTCAAGCATTATGTGCTTCTTTCCCCTGAGTGAACATAATTAAAGAATAGAATGAACCTACACATGAAATTCTTATCTCTCTAAAGACCCTCTACATTGTTGTCTTTTGTTTATGTTTCTTTTAAATAGGAGATTTTATTGTATTTTGCAATAAAGGGAAGGGTTGGCAAACAAATAATGCCTAAGGACAAATTCTAATTTTCACTCATCTTTTTGATTAAAGTACATATTCTTTGGAAAATATATACTTTATCCTCTCTCTCCTCCACAAGCTGAGAAA
>NW_006436298.1:31902251-31909106 GCF_000325575.1 Pteropus alecto | reverse complement strand
AAAATCAATGACTACTGCTTACTAGGCAGTAGGTAAATCCCCAGACAAAAATCTGGTATTGTCTATGAATAATAGCCAGGTATCTACTCATGCATTTCTATTTGTAACATTCTAAATTCATTTCATAATCTGGAGAATCTGTTTAGTTAATTTCAATTATCTCTATAATTATCATTATAGCGACTACTCCAGGTGAAAACAAAAAGAAGGGAATGAAGGACACTTGAGCCTAATCTTAATCAGGACAAGCTTGGTTTGTCAGTGGAAATGTGAGATAAAAATTTAAGAAAAGACAGAATCATATCTAATAACCACATGTATATCTGAAAATATCACTAGCAAAAACTCTTACCAAGATTTGTCTTCTTCACCTGGTACACTGTTTGGCTCTTTAAAACTTGAAATAGTACATCGAATTTTTTTTGGATTTTTAATTTTCTAGGATTCTAAAATGCAATTTAACAAGTATTTAGGAATTAGTCTATAAGGATTCTTTGGGAGCATGGGAGAGGCATTTTCAGGATATTTTCAGAATAATTGAGCAACCATGTCATGTACCCATCCTTTGAATTTCTCTGGACACAAGTCATAGTAGTCATACCAACTGCTCTTTGATACTAATATTTATACTGCAAAAGTATAAATCAAAGTACAGTTTAGTAAACATTTTGTCACCTAGAAAAAAATCTCTCACATTAGAGAAATTTGGGTTGTTTTAGAGAATTGTGTCTTAATTTTTCATTGGCCAAAGGGAGTCTTCCTCTATGGCTTCTAAATAGCTCTATATCATTCCTGCATATTTGTCCATTCCCTGGGATGTGTCATTCTATGTACTTCAGTTTTGCCAAATCAAGTCTCATTAAAACCATGACGTTTGATAGGACTTATGTATAAACCATAGACTAATTTAAATCTCCCCATTAATTAATTTAATTTATATCTTTCTCTATTATTTGTAATTCTCCATCCTAGAATATGATATATGTTTCCATTTTTTCAGTGTCTTCGTTATGTTCTTAATGAAGACTTTCTAATTTTCTCTATAAATATTGTACATATATGTGTCCTAGATATCTTTTAATTTACATTGCTATTTTAAATGGGATTTTTCAAATTACTTTGGTTACTTTACATTTCTAGTATATGTAATGCTATTGAATTCTGTGCAAGAAGCATATTCCTCAGTTTACTTGATTTTTTTTTTTTGATTTTTGGTTTATTTAGTTATTTGATCACTAAATAATAATAAAAAATTGATATCTTTTTCCTTAACCTTTATATATTTCTTTTGTTTATTATTTTACTACCCATAATTCTTATAAATATTGACTCATAGTATCAGTAATTGTGAATTTCTATCCTGTTAATTTCTTTAAAACTGTATGTGTTTCACTATTAAATATGATGCGTAGAAAATAACCATTAAGTGTTTTAGGAAATTCTCTTGTGTTGTAGTATATTAATATATATTACCATGAAAGAGTATTTGGATCTAATAATTTTTACATCTTTTGAAAGTTTTACTCACAATTATAGATTTTACATTTTAAGTAATTTATGCAATCATAGGATTGATTCTACTTGGTCATAATAGTTTTCTCCTTTTTTTCTTTTTTTTAATTTTGCCATCTTTTTTTCATTGATGATAACATGATCGGGTAACATCATTTTACACTTTTGCACTTGATATGATCTCCCACAAACCCAAAGAGCACTTCCTTATGTTAAATATCTGGACTTTTTCATGATCAATTTCAAATATATGTCAAAAGAAGCAATTGTGTGAAAAATCATATCTTGATTTTTGTGGGGTTCTGCCATTCCTTTTGAGTAAACTTGTTCTGAATAGGCCTAGACAGTGAATATTTTAAACTTTGAAGGCTGTATGGTCCCTGTTTTAACTATTCAAGTTAGCTGTGTTAGTACAAAAGCAGCCATAGACAATATATTAAATGAGTATGGCTCTGTTTCAATAAAACCTTATTATGGACACTGAAACAACCATTGACAGAATTTAAAGAGAGAAATAGACCATTTTATAGTAATACTTGGACATTTTAATACTGTACTTTCAATAATGGATAGTGTCTAGACAAAATATCAAAAGGAAATAGGGGACTTGATCAACACTATAAACCAAGTATAACTAACAGACATACTAACATTCCACATAACAATAGAAAAATATATATTCACCTCAAGTATACATGCAACATTTTCCAGGATAGACCACACATTAGGTCATAAAACGATTATCAATGCATTTTGAAAGAATAAAATCATACAAAGTATGTTTTATGATCTCAATGGAATGAAAGTAGAAGTCAACAGCAGAAAGAAAACAGTAAAATATGTGGAAATTAAACAACATAGTCTTGAAAACAATAGGTCAAAAACGAAAGCACTAGAGAAATTAGGAAATACTTTGAAATAAATGGGAACAAAATCACAACATACCAAGACTTATAAAATGTAGCAAAAGTAGTTCTCAGAGAAAAATATATAACTGTAAATGCCTAAATTTAAAAAAAAAAAATCTCAAATCAATAACCTAATTTTACACCTCAACAAGAGCAAACTCAACATTAAGCAAGCAGAATGTAGGAGATAAGAAAGATTATAGATAAGAGAATAGAAAACAATGGGAAGAATTAATAACGTTGAACATTGGTGCTTTGAAAAAATGAAATTGATAAGCCCTTAGCTAAACTGGAAAAAAAAAAAAGATAACTAAAGTCAGAAATAAATACAGAAGGTTACTACTACCTTATAAAAACCAAAAGGAATATAAAAGAATACTATGACAAATTGTATGTCAAAAACATTAGATAATCTAGATGAAATAGAAAATTTCCAGAAACATGCAGATTACCACAAATGACTCAAGTAGAAAATCTAAACACATCTATAACAAGAGATTAAGTAATAAAAAATTTTCCTTATCAAAATAACCTCAAGATTCACAAATGTTGTCACAGATGGCAGTATTTCATCTTTTCTTATAGCTGATTAATATTCCATTGTATATATGTACCGCATCTTCTTTATTCAATCATTTATTGAAAGGCACTTTAGTTGTTTCCATGTCTTGGCCACCATGAATAATGCTGCTATGAATGTTGGGGTAAATATATCTCTATGGATAAGTATTTTAAAATTTGGAGGGTAAATAACCAGAAGAGGGATTGCTAGGTTATATGCTAATTCTATTCTTAATTTTTTGAGAAACCTCCATATCATTTTCCATAGTGATTGTACCAATTTACATTCCTACCAGCAGTGTATAAGGGTTCCTTTCTCCCCACAACCTCTCCAACACTAGTTATTACTTGTCTTGTTGATAATAACCATTCTGACAGGTGTGAGGTGATATCTCATGGCAGTTTTGAAGTCAGACAAAGAAAGTTGAGACCCATATGATTTCACTCATATGTGGGATAAAAAACTGAAAGCAACAAACGAACAAGATAAACAAACAGAGACTCATGGATCTGGACATTTTAGTGCTTACCACAGGGAAAGGTTGGGAGGAGGTAGATAAGGGTAAAGGGGGTCAAATATATGGTAACAGAATAAAATTTAACTCTAGGTGGTGAACACACAATGCAATATACATATGACATATTATTGAACTTGAAACATATATAATTTTGTTAACCATTTTTCCCCAAAACATTTAATAAAAATAATTTCCCAACAAAGAAATGTTAAGGACCATAGTTTCACTGAATGGTGAATTCTACCAAACTATAAACTTAACACCAATCCTACTTGAACTCTTTCAAAATAAAAAAGAGGAGGGAATACTTCTAACATGCTCTATAAGGCCAGCATTACTCTAATACACAAGATATCATAAGAAAAAAAAAAAAACTACAATCAATATTCCTTATTAATATAGATACAGAAGAACTCAACAAAATAATAACAAATCAAATTCAACAGTACATTAAAAAAATGATCATTCTAAACAATTGTAATTTATTCCAGGAATACAAGTGTAATTCAATGTAAGAAACCTAATTAATTTAACATACCATATAAATAAAGGAAAAATATAGGATAATCTCAATAGATGGAGAAAAGAGATTTTATATATATACACACACACACACATACATACACATACACACACAAATACACACACACATACATATATCAACAAACTAGGAATAGAAGGAGCTTTCTTAGCATGACAAAAACTCACAGCTGGCATCGCACTCAGTTACAAAGACTGAACACTTTCCTCCTAAGATCATGAGCAAGAAAAAGATGACCACATTTATCACTGCTATTCCACAATATACTGGAAGTCCTAGCAGGAACAAATAGTCAAGTAAAAGAAATAAATGTGGTCCACATTGGAGAGAGAGAAGTAAAACTATTTTTCTTCTCAGATGTTATGACTGTATATATAGAAATCCTATAGAACCACTCCCACACAAGCAATAACATACGATTAAACAAACACACAAACTACTAGAGTTAATAACCAAATTCAGCAAAGTTGCAGAGTCAGTTGTTTTTCCATATACTATCAATAAAAATAAATGAAAAACAAAGATTAAAAATTTCATTTACAATAGCATGCAAAAGAACATAATGCTTAAGAATAAATTGCACTAAGAAAGTGAAATTCCTGGACACTGAAAGCTATAAATCATCACTGAAAGCAATTCCATGTTTTTGGAATAGAAATCTTAACACTAAGATAGCAACATACCCCAAACTACCTACAAATTCAATGCAACTTCTTTCAAAAATCCAATGATATTTTTGCAGAAATGGAAAAGCTAATCCTCATATTCATATGAAACTGCAAGGGGCCTTGGGTGACTAAAACAATATGAACATGAAAAACAGTCAGATGACTCCCGTTTCCTGATTTCAAAGCTTACTGCGGGCTACTGTAATCAAAGCAGTATAGTATTGGTATAAGCATACATAAAGAATAGTAGAATAAAATTGAGAGTCCAAAAATAACTCCAAATGTCTATGGACAATTGATTTTCAACAAGAGAGTTGAGATCATTTATTGTGGAAGAAATTACTTCTTTAAAACAAAAAGGGTGCTGGGACAACTGACTAATCAATCACATATAAAATAAAAAATGTGGACCTCTATCTCACTCCATATAAAAAATTAAACCAATATCATAAATATAAGAGCTAAAATTTTAAAACTATTGAAGAAAACATAGAGGTAAATTTTTATGGCCTTGGATTTGTCAATGAATTCTTAGATTTGACATCAAAAGTAAGGAACCAAGGAAAAAAATAGATAAATTAGGCTTCGTAAAACTAAAATGTTTGTACCTCAAAAGACATTATGAAGAAAGTGAAAAGATAACTGACAGAAGAGAAGAAACTATTTTCAAATTGTATATCTGATTGATAAAAGTTTAGTATCCAGAATATTAAAAGAACTCTTAAAACTTGTCAACAAAAGACAATGTTATTAAAAAAAATGTGCAAAGTACTCTCACAGATATTTCTCCAAAGAAGGTACACAAATTGCAAGGAGCACATTAATACATGTTTCAGATCATTGGTCATTGTGGAAATGCAAATCAGAACCACAATGAGATATCACTTTATGCCCTCTGGGATGACTTTAATCAAAAAGCCAGAGATAACAGGCATTGGCTAGGGTGTGGAGAAATAGCAATCCCAACATTGCTGGTGGGAATGTAAAATGGAGCGGTCATTATGAAAACATTTTGGCGGTTTCTCAAAAAGTTAAACATAAAAATAATGTATGATACAGCAATTCTACTCTAAGATTTATGCCTAAAGAAATGAAAGCATATACCCCCACTGAAACTTGTACAGGTAAGTTTATAGCAGCATTATTCACAATAGCCTAAAGCAGGGGAGGAATGTTCATCAATTGATGACTGAATAAGCAAATTGTGGTATACATTTTTGACATTCAGACAATGGAATATTATTCAGCCATAACAAGGCGCATAGTATATGCTACAAAGATGAAACATGACAACATTTTGTTAAGTGAAAAAAATCCAGATGCAAAAAGGCACATATTATTCTTTTATATAATATATCCAGAATAGATAAATCCATATAGATTTAAAGCAGGTTAGAGATTACCAGGAGGTGGGGGAAAAGAGAAACAAGAAGTGATTATTTAATGAGTACAGGCTATTTTTCTGGAGTGATGAAAAATTTTGAAACTAGAGCAAGATAGTGGTTCTAAAACATTTTGAATATACTAAACACCACTGAATTTCACACTTTGAAATACTCAATTGTATGTTTTGTAAATTTCACTTTAATAAAAAATTACTGATGCAAATAAGATTATAATTTCAAACAAAATGTTAGAACCAGTTATAAATAAAAAATATTAACATTTCATGCAATATCAAATGGAAAATTAAATTTTATTGATATATTAATATCAGATGAAATAGAATTTGGGGAAAATATTATTAAGAAGGATACAATAGTCATCACAGTTTTGAACTCATTATGTCTCAAATGACCTATTATCAGAATAAATCACCAGTTATATGGAGAAATAAAAATAACTGTACAGTTGAATACAATATGAGAATTTTACACTTATAAAAATCTTATAGGTTGTAAAATAATTCCAAATGTAAATTAAAAAATGTACTCAGTTCTAACTTGTCAATAGTCAATTATTTAAGGAAAAAATAAAAGAAGAAAAGTGATCTCAAAGAGTATCCAGACACATATTAGTGAATTATTTTAAGCTTCAAATGACATTTTATTACATTATTTGAAATTTTATATGTATATATATATATATATATAAATGTGTATATATAGGTACACTATTTTATGAAGGACATTTAATTCTAATATTAA
>NW_006436298.1:31888286-31901955 GCF_000325575.1 Pteropus alecto | reverse complement strand
CCCATAATTTACATAGAGATTATTGTATTTATGCAAGAAATAGTATTAACTCATAAATTAAGTTAATAAATTAAGTCTATAAATTAA
The DNA here is from genome assembly GCF_000325575.1 of Pteropus alecto. NCBI lineage: Eukaryota > Metazoa > Chordata > Mammalia > Chiroptera > Pteropodidae > Pteropus > Pteropus alecto. The sequence continues at coordinate 31,901,868 of NW_006436298.1, read as the reverse complement.
AATAAAATATAGCAAACATATACATTATCTCATACACTATTGGACATTTTTATTCATTTGTCTCAAATCTTGTGTCTCCAATGTGACCTTGTGACTTGCAGGATACTTTTCGATAACAACAAGTGTAATTTTATGGTTATTCTCACATAGGTTGTCTATATTTATTATTAATACTATTCCATAAACCAGTATTGTTTTTATTATTTTTATTTTTGCTTGAATATTAATAGTATTAACTTTTAAATATTTGTAGCTTATGGTCAATTTACTAAACATTCAATACATCCTACTATCTTTGTAATTTAATCATTTTAATTATTATTCAATTGTATCACCAAAATAAAATATGTCTGTCTCCTTATAATGATTGAATGCTATAATTCTATTTCCTTATTATTAAATTATCAGTTTTTTCAGAATAATGCTATGTAACATTGAGATAATATTAATTACACTGCTTAGTGATTACTTGAATACCTCTAATGTTTCTTTATTTAGTTATTAATTTATGATGGACATAATTCTTTTCTCAGTTTATCAGTACTCTGTGCATGAATTTATTCATTAACTTTTCAGAATATTTTAAATTAATTTTTGAGCTTTATTGAACTTTATGGATACTGCAGTGGTATGAATATATATAATTTTTAATATGCTAGCTCCTACATAAAATGAACCCCAATATTTCAGTTGATTTATACAATAGAGATTTATATTTTACTCTTACATTAGTCCAATATGGTTTTCTTTCTTTATTAGGCAGTTTTTCTCCATGTGGTAAATTAAGAATCTAGTATCTTGCATCATTTTATCATTCATTAGGACCTCCTTTTAGCTGAAGGCATTATTTAGTGCTACATATCACTTCCACTCTCATGCTTTTCAAGAGTACTATATTCAAAGGAGATGTGAATGAGATAGGACTGGAAAATGCAGTGCTTGGATGGATAGCATCTTCTGAGCAGCAACTCTTAATATAGAAGTTGGAACATGAATAAAAGTTATCACTACAAGACTCAATCTCTGTCAAATAGAACATAACGCAGTGGTACTCAAATACTTTTATAACCGCTTTCCATTGACTCTTTCCGTATCGATAATATTTTGTGCAGTTTCAGTGCCACAGCAAGGACAAAGCTATTAAAGATATAATACATATTTTAAGCTAATAGTAAATGTAATTGATCTTAATAAAAAATAACATATTTGGTTATTTAGTGATATAATGTACTTATATGTTATTTATTTTCTATAAACTGACTGCTAGTTCACCCTGGATATTTATAAATCTTCATTAGACTCAGATTCAACAATATTACAATTTTTATATAAAAAATAAATGCTTATTTTTTTTATAAACCCAAGTTTTGAATCAGTAAAATCACTTTGTATCATTTCAATTGCTTTCTCTGCTATAATAGACTAGGAAGATGGGCCATGCATGTTTTCATAGAGATGAACCAAATCTTTTCAGACACCTCTATGAGTCTACTGTGAAGACAGAGGTAACAGTGAAGCACTTGGACTGCCAAATTTATCTTTGAGTATTTAAGACCCAATAGTATAATATTTAAATAAAATAGTGGTCTTCAAACTTGTGACACAATCACCTGACAGGCTGATCAACAAGTGGTCTGAAAAATAGAGACTGGTGAGATTTATAAATATAAGGTTTACTTTTTTTTTTAATAACCGAAAGAATGAATTTCCCTTGGGTATTACATGACTGCAGCAGTGATCTAAGATCTTGGTCTTAAATTACTACTTGTATCTGATTGTAAGAGAAAACTGCTTGCATAAAGGGGAGTATAAAGACTGAAGAAAACACAAGATGGCAGTTTTTATTTTTGTTTTTATTTTTTTCAATAATTATAATTCTAAATTCTTCAATAGATGATTATTGGTATTTAAATCATTGACTATAATAGAGACCTGAATCATTCAATTCTTGAGCAAAAAAAGAAGGAAATGAAATAGTAAATTAATGAAATATTAAGTAATTACTATGTGTTCACACATTTTTCTAGTACTTGAGCAAAACTTAAATAAATATTCCAGTCTCTTTCTTGGCTTAAAGTAATTGGAAAGGATTTAGAAATTTTATAGAGTCTAGTATCAATAATAACAGATAGCAGAAGATAGAGAAATGAAGAAAGGCTCTAGTGGTCAATAAAGTCATCATAAAAAAGGATGGAAAAGATAAGTGGGTAAGATTTGTAAAGGAAAAAAGAAAATTCTGTGAACTTCACTTCTGCAAACATGTAGATGAAGGAATAATCATGGTGTGTCGCCAGATAACTTTAAGTCTGAATTACATTGTAAAGAGGGTAGAGGTCTGGATTTTTGGATTTGAATTTTATTGTGAAAATAACTAATATGCATATTGATTGCATAAAATTATAAAAATATAAATAATATGAAGTCATATGGAAATCATTCACAGTCACATCAATAATAGCCAATATTCATATTAATAGGTGTGAGAATTATGTTGTGAGAATTTTTATATATAACTACATATTTTTGAAATGACTAGTTTTCTTTTGAAAACCCTGTCAATTGCCTGATAGCACCATACAATATAATAAATACATCGTAACAGTATTGGTCAAGTTTTCCAGAGTTAGCAACTTGATAAATCACTTTTTAAAAATCTTCCCATCATATACTTCTCTCATTCCCTCCTTCCTTCTCTCTATACTTACTTTTTTCTCTCTCGCCCTTCCTTCCATTTTTCCTTCCTTCCTTCCCTTTGCCCTTCCAACTTCCTTCTAGCTATTGCATATAATATTAAAAAGATTATTCTCTAATGTATAATTATTATTTTATTTGGATAATTTTTGGAAGATGATTACTAGGCAAAATACCTTTCATTACAGAGGAGCTTAAAAAACAGTAGAATGACAGTGAACTACAGGATGAATTAGAGAGAGCAAGGGCCCAGAGTTAAAGATATAAACTGAGGTCTGGGTAAGCCACAACTAGGGGCAAATTTCGTCTTGATTCTCCCTCCGAATTCCCTTACCTGGATTTTCTCTGCCATTTTTTCCCCCCATTTAGTTTCAAGCTTTCAGGATTTTTAAGATGAGTGTAGGTACATTTACATAAAGAAAAGTAATATGATAAACTACAAAAAAGCTGCTAATAATAATAATAATAAAACACTCAAAGGACCAGTGTTATAAATGTGCTAGGGAAGTTCATACAATATTCTTTGTACCCAATATGTAGTCAGAATATAGAATTGATTCAATTTATATTGTTGTTTTTTTAAAGATAGCATCTTTTATTACAGTGGTTCTTTCCATGAACACAAAATAAATTGTAAAGTCCTCCAACAGAAAAAAAAATGTGAAAAAATATCTTAACAAATTATGAGGATAATTGTACTGTTACTGAATGTTCACAAATACAGGTATAAAACACCTACTACCTAGATTCGTGTCTCTAGTTAATTCTACCCTATGAATTCCGTGAGGCTCTGTTTTATAAGAATAGGATGCAAAATCATGTTATTATTTTTCTGATGCCCAGACTCCTGTGTTTATTAGGCTTAACAAAGCATTACGGACCTAAAGAGATCCATTTGTAAAAATTCCACATCTCAAATACATTGTGCCTTTTGGATCAGTTATATGTATCACTTTCATGCTATACTAATAAATAATTTTGAAATGAGTAATTTTACAGTTCTTTTAACCAAGATTATTATTAAATAATGTTTTATGCAGAGATTCTCAATTTTCATCTATTCATCATTCAATGTCTAACCCAACCTCATTTTCTGTTTCTTTAGCTACTATATTAAAGTAACAATCCAGGTAACCAAAATAAATATTCCATTTTAATCGAATGACTTAGAAATAGGTAAGAGAATAGAAAATTTGTCAATAACCCTTCCTGCCTAGGAAACTAGCATTTAGAAACATGAATAATTTTCCTCTTAGTTTATATGTTGGGTAATGATATTATAGTGTTTTCTTGAGACTTTGACACATTTATTTGCATTTGTAACTTTTGCTTTCATACTCTTTCATCGTTTAATTTTTTTCTTCCTATGTATTACAGGAAATACTAAGCTGTCTCTAAATACAAAATTCACTCTTTTCTATTAGAGCCTCCTTCTTCAACACTCCAGCATTTGATTTTGCATTTCTTTAAAAATCTATGCATGGAAAAACTAGTATCTGAAAGCAGTTATGCTAGTTTGTGACAAGTCTTCAAGTTCAGGCTTATCATTTGTTCATTCATTTTTTTTCAGTAGGAGGAATCAGGACTTAGGGCAAATACATTTAAAATTTCCAAGTGTAATACATTCATTTTCAGTTAGAAGAGCTCTTTTGGTTTTTTTTGTTGTTGTTTTTGTTCATTTTTAATAAAAATTGTGTGTGTATATATTTAAAATTATATATACAACATATCGATTTGATATATATCTTTAGTTAAATAATTACTATTTATTGACTATATTATTAACAAGTCAAGCTTGTTAACACATAATCTCCTCACAGTTACCGTCTTTTGTGTGTGATGAGTGCACCTGAAATCTACTCTCTTAGAATGTTTCCAGTGTTCAATACAGTATTATTAAATATAGTAATCATGCCTGAACATATATCTCTAGACTTATTCATCCTTTATAACTGCAAATTTGTACCTTTTGATGGACATATATCTCTTTCTCCCATGCTCCAAGGCCTTGATAATCACTGTTCTACTTTCTGCTTGTATGAATTTAACTTTTTTTTTTCAGATCCACATATATGTGAGATCATATAGTATTTGTCTTTCTCTGTCTCACGTATTTCATTTAGCATAATGTGTCAGGTTTATCTATGTTATTCCATGGCAAGATTTTTTTATTTCTTAAGCTGAATAATATTCCACTGAAATATATATATATATAGTCTTCTTTATGCATTTGGTCATCCACAGACTCTTAGGTTGTTTCCATATCTTGGCTATTGGAAAGATGCTATGATGAACATAGGAGTGCAAATATCTTTTCAAGGTACTGATTTTTTTTCCAAATATATAGCCAGAAGTAGATTTGCTGGATCATATGGTAGTTCTATTACTATTTTTTAAAGGAATTCCCACAATGTTTTCCAGAATGACCACACCAATTTACATTTCTGCCAACAGTATACAGAGTTCTCTTTTCTTCACATCTTAACCAAAACTTGTTATCTTTTGTCTTTTTGATAATAGCCATTCTAACATGTGTAATGTGATATCTTATTGTGGTTTTGATTTGTATTTCACTGATGATAGTGATGTTGATCACCTTTACAACATAGCTGTTGGCCTTTTGAATGTCTTATGAGAAATGTTTATTTAGATCTGTTGCTCATTTCTTAATTAAGTTATTTGTTTTCTTGTTATTGAGTTGTTTGAGTTCCTTACATATTTAAGATATTAATCATTTATCAGGTGCATGGTTTGCAGATATTTTCTCCCATTTTGTATACTGTCTGTTCATTGATAGTTTTCTCTGCTGTGGCAAAACTTTTTAGTTTGATAATCCCATTTTTCTGTTTTTGTTTTTGTTGTCTATGTTTTTGGGGTCATATCCAAAAAAAAATCATTACCTAGACCAGTGTCAAGAAGCTTTTTTTTTTTTTTTTTTTTTTTTTTTTTTTTTTTCTCCCTAATAGTTCTATGCTTTCAGGTATTATATTTAAGCCTTTAATCCATTTTGAGTTGAACTTTATATGTGATGTGAGATAGGGTCCAATTTCTTTCTTCTGCACATGGAAAACCAAAACAGAAGAAAAATAAAAAAATTAAGATATATGTGGAAATTAACCAACATACTTTAGAATAGGTCAAAGAAATCAAAAGAGAAATAAAAAAAAAAATTAGCTTGGGGCAAATAAAAATGAAAATAAACAACCAAAATTTATGAGATGCAGTGAAAGGAGTTCTAAGAGGAAAATTTATAGTGATAAAGATAGATATACATTAAGAAAAAAGAAAGATACCAAATAAATGATTTATTTTTACGCCTCTAGGAACTAGAAAAAAAAATCTAAAGTTATCAGAGAGAGGAAAATAATAAAGATCAGAGCAGAATAAACAAAATAAAGAATAGAAAATATCAGTGAAACTAAGAGTTGTTTTTTCAAAAAGATAAAAAAATTGGCAAAACTTTAGTGGACTAATAAAAAAAAGAGACAAGACTTAAATAAATAAAATTAGAAATGAAAAACGGAGATATTATAACGTAAACAGAAATACAAACGATCTATGAGACTATAATGAAGAACAATATACCAATGAATTGGATATTCTAGAAGAAAATAATGTTTCTAAAAACATACAACCTACCAAGTCTGAATCATGCAGAAATAGAAAATCTGAAAAGGCCAATAATGAGTTAGGAGATTGTATCAGTAATCAAAACTTTTCAAAAGATAAAAGTGCAGAACGAGATGGCTTCACTGGTGAGTTCTACCAAACATTTAAAGAAAAATATCCATCCTTCTCAGATTCTATCAAAAACTTAAGAATAAGGGAACACTTTCAAAGTATGAGGCCAGCATTATCCTCACATGAAAGCCAAACAAAGACACCACAAGAAAAGAAAATTACAGGCCAATATCCCTAATGAACATAAATGCAAAAATCCTCAACAAAATACTAGCAAATTGAAATCATTAGCACATTTAAAGGATCATATAGCATGATCAAACGGGATTTTTCACTGGAAGGCAAGGATCATTCAACATATCAATAAATGTGATATACCACATTAACAATGAAAGATAAAAATCATATGATCATATCTATAATGTAGAAAAATTACTTGACACAATTTAACATCTTCACAATAAAAACTCTCAATAAATTATGCATAGAAGAAATGTACCTCTACCTAAAAAAGTCTGTTGTACTTCTGTAGACTAGCAGCGAACTATCTGCAAAAGAAATTAAGAAAATAACCTCATTTACGATAGCATCAAAAAATATAAAATATTTAGGAATAAATTTAATCAAAGAGGTAAAATATTTGTACACTGAAATCTATAAAACATGTATGAAAGTAATTGAATAAGACAGAAATGGAAAGATATCTCATGTTCATAGATTGAAATAATATTGTTAAAATATTCATACTACCCAAGATGATTTACAAATTCAATACAATTCCTCTCAAAATTCCAATGGCATTTTTAAAATGTATTTTTTATTTTTCAATTACAGTTGGCATACAATATTATATTACTTCAGGTGGATAACAATGATTAGACATTTATATAATTTACGAAATGATCACAACAATAAATCTAGTACCCAACTTGCACTACATATACTTGTTACAATGTTACTGACTATATTCCCTGTGCTGTACTTTACATCTCCATGACTGTTTTTATAACTGGTCATTTGTATTTCTTATTCCCTTCACCTTTGTCATCTATCCCCTAAACACACCGTCTCATGTGGCAACCATCAAAATGTTCTCTGTATCTATGAGTTTGTTTATATTTTGTTCTTTAGATTCCACATATGAGTGAAATCATATGGTATATGTCTTTCTCTGTCTGACATTTCATTTAGCATAATGCCCTCTAGGTCTATTCATATTGTTGTAAACAGTAAGATTTCATTCTTTTTATGGCCAAGTAATATTCCACTGAATACATGTAACACATCTTCTTTATCCATTCATCTATAAATGTACACTTAGGTTGCTCCCATATCTTGACTGTTGTTAATAATGATGCAGTCAATATAGGGACTCTAGGCTTTTCTAATTCATGTTTTGGGTTTCTTAGATAAATACCCAGAAGTGAAATTGCTGAGTCATATGATAGTTTGATTCTTTCAAATATTTTGAGGAACATCTAAACTGTTTCCTCTAGTGACTATACCAATTTAAATCCACCAACAATGAATGAGGGTCCCTTTCTTACCACATCCTTGCCAATACATTGTTTGTTGATTTATTGATGATAACCATTCTGCCAAGTGTGAGGTGATAATATCTCATTGTGGTTTCAATTTGCATTTTCTTAAAGATTATTGATATTGATCATCTTTTCATATCTCTGTTGGCTTTCTGTATGTTCTCTTTGGAGAAATGTCTTATTCAGGTCTTCTGTGCATTTTTTCACTGGATCATTTGTGGTTTTTTGGTGTTAAGTTATATGATCTCCTTATATATTTCAGATATTAACCCCTTATCAGATGTATTATTGGCAAATATCTTCTCCCATTCAGTAGGTTGTGTTTTCATTTCATTGAAAGTTTCCTTCATTGTGCAAAACTATTTAGTTTGATGTAGTCCCATTTGTTTATTTTTTAATTTTGTTTTCCTTGCCCAAGGAGACATATCCAAAAATATATTATTGATGTCAAAGACTTTACTGCCTGTATTTTATTCTAGGAGTTTTATGATTTCAGGTCTTACATTTAAGTCTTTGATCTATTTTGAGTTTATTCTTATATATGGTTTAAGAAAATGATCCAGTTCTGTATTTTACAAGTGTCTGTCCAATTTTCCCAGCATCATTTATTAAAGAGATCATCTTTTCTCCATTGTGTATTCTCACCTCCTTTGTCATAGCTTAATTGACCATATAGGTGTGGCTTTATTTCTGGGTTCTCTATTTTGTTCCATTGATCTCTGTGTTTTTTATGCCAGTGCCATGCTGTTTCGATTACCATAGCCTTGTAGTATAATTTGATATCAAGTAGCATGATACCTCCACCTTTGTTCTTCTTTCTCAAGATTTGTTTGGCTATTCAGGGTCTTTTGTGGTTTCGTATAATTTTAGGATTATTTGTTATAGTTCTGTGAAAAATGCCATTGGTATTTTTATAGGAATTCAATGGCATTTTTAACAAAAATAGAAAAAAACAGTTCTAAAATTCTTATGGAACCACAAAAGATCCCAAGCAATCAAAGTAGTCCTGAAGAAAAACAAAACAAAACAAATAAACAAAGTTTGAGGCACCACACCACCTTATTTCAAAACATTCTACATAACTAAAATAATTAAAACTGGCATAAAAATGGGAAAACAGAGCAGTGGAACAGAACAGAGAGCCCAGAAATACGTATAGTTATTTGTGGTCAATTGATATTTGAAAAAAAGTGGCAAGAACACACAATGAAAAAAGAACAGTCTCTTCAATAAATGATGTTGGGGAGAGCTGCTTTTCTTTCTTTTAATTTTTATTAATTCTGTTTTAAGCCATGTGTAAATCTTCTGAGCATATGACATTAACTTATTCTTCTTTGTAGTCCAATTCACTTCACTAAATAGTAAGATACCTGATTCAGATATTTAAATTAGCAATACAGAGTTCACATTCCTGGTTCCTACTTCTAAAGGTGTGACATGAGGAAATAAAAAATATTTCATGTGTATCAATATGTTCCTTGATATTTTTGGATGATAAACTTTTTTGCATGGATTTCACAATTATTACATTATATTTTCAGACTCTGGTAGAAAAGTACCACCTATGAGTAATCGGATAGCCACTGTTACCACGAATGATGCTTAAAAGTTGAACTTTCTATCTTTATTTCTGACATTCAAAATCCTACACTATTCTCTCAATTCACATTATCTTCTATTAAGCAAAGCCCCTTAAAACTACTTCTCTCAGTGCTTTCTATTTTACATAGTATCTAAACTTGTTTCTTTATTAATTCAATTAAAATTATTGTGTCTCTACCGTGTGCAAGGCGGTGTTGAGGGTCTGGAATATAAAGTTGAATAAGAAGGTGAATGAAAAGATAAATAAGAAACAATATTCAGTCATAAAATATCCCACTTACACAGTTCCCTTTTCTATGTCTTATCTTGACTTTGACCCCCTCCTCAAAAAAAAAAAAAAAAAATCTACTCTGCAGCCAACATTTTTGTCAAATCTTGACTGGTTCAAATTATTTTCAGGATAAATTCCAAGTTTCTATCCTTGAATATATAGTGCTTTTGAGAGCACAGGCCTTGTTTATGTTTCCATTTTCATTCACTCATATTTTATACCTATATATAGAAAAATTATAAAAATAATTTCTGTGCTAAAATATAAAATACTTATAATTTCCCATTTACTTTGTCCTGTTTTATGTCTCTTTGCTCATGTTTTCTTACCCCAAGAAACTCACTTTCCACCTTTTTTAGTATTATTCTCCCCTCAGGTCAGGAGATATCTAGTTATCCTTTGTAAAGGCCAGATTCAGGCATTATGCTTTTTGCCTGTGCTCTCATAGCATTTGTGTATATAACTATCTTAGAATTAATAACTATGTAAAAATTGACCATTGACACTTCTGCCTACCACTCTATACTTAAGCTTCTCGAGACCTGGAATCACCGCATTCATTCATTCAATCATTTATTCATTTATTCATTCATTTTTACTCATCTTATAGCTCAGTGGTGGGCAAAATTGTATAAATAGAGACTAATAATATATATTTCAGGCTTTGTGGGTCATACAAGCTCTATCACAGCTACTCAGCTCTGTAGTTGCAGCATCAAAGAAGCCATAGGTAATAAGTAAATAAATAAACATGGCTGTGTTTCAATAAAACTTTGCTGACTAAAACAGAGTTGCTGGCCTAATGCTGCTGGCCCTTAACTGTAGCATGATACGAATAATATATAGTGCCAAAAAATGTAGAGTGAGTGAAGGAATGAATGAATCCTGATTTATTCCTGTGCTTAAATTCTAAATGGATAAGATGCCTAGTACTGTTTCCCTCGGGAAGGGCTCTATGTTACAACATACTGTTCCATTAGTGACCTATATCTTGTCTTAGAATCCTACAAAAGTACTTGGTGCACTTTTACTTATTAATAAGGTTTTCTAATATCTGCTGCCTGAATAACAGTTTTCTCTTCAGAACCTGTTTTTCTATTAATCCTCTCTACCTATATGCTGTGAAGTCCCACTGTCTCTCTATTACCAACATCCCACATTGCCAGTCATTTAGTAGTGCCTGAATATCTTCTCTGTGCCAGGGACTGTGAAGCAGAGATGAATCAGACATGGGCTCTCTCTCCCCCAAGGCCATGTAGTGTCAAGGAGAATTACAATCAGGTGCAAGGAATGGAAAACATATTCCACTGACTTAAACAATCAAGTTTCTTTTCTCTCAAACATCAGTAATGGGGGTCAAGGGTTTGTGGTAGACTATGTGCCACATCATGCTACTTCTAAATACCGTTCTACAAATCTGGATATTTTATTATACTTGCAAATAGGTCTAAAATCCCCAACTTCAACCAAGTATAATTTTAGAATTTTCATAAACATAATTAAACTTAATGTAAATTTAATGTTAAATTTGGACTATTTTTATGTAAATTTTATGTTAAATTAGGACTATTTCTGTGCAAATTATCATTTTGTCTTTCTAGCTCTCACTTTCAACATCTTCACTATAAGACCTCTTGACATTGAAATAATTTTTGCTGTTCCATCTAAATATTAGTAGATTTTTGTTATAAAAATTCCACATGGGGAAAAATATAATAATATGTTCTAATATTTGATATTTGAAGAGCGATTTATAATTTCAAATTACTTTAAAATCACATATCCACTAATCTCATTTGAATATTATATTGACCCACTTTAATTTTTATTATGAATAACAGGCTTTTAGTAGAGAACTACCATAATTGAATGTTATAGTTAAGGAGATAAAATACTTCATATTCTTTTTTTTCATAATAAAATCTCCATGCCTTCATATCTAAAAATGCATACCTAAAGAAATTAGTTGTAATTCCACATTTCACAGACATATTGTATTAGACCCATCACTAGAGAATTGTCTGCTTTGTGGTAATAACTATTATCAATATTTCAAAATAATGAGCATACAATGATAAAATATATGTCATCACATAACCCTCTATTGAAAAATAACATGGTAGGGAGAAAGTAGAAAAAGCTAAAGGGCAAATAGAAATTTTGTTCTCTTTTAGAATAAGAGCACCATGTTTTCTATGATTTTGCAAAGATATTTTGATTTCTTCTGTAGTGTTTTTATTTTTGCTCTTTAGTGATGTATACATATATATAATTTAATGTTTAGATTTACATGGAGAATGATATATAAATGCTAAGTAATATTACTTTCAAAAAAATTATCAAGAATGCTTGAATTTGCTATAAAAATCTCAATCACAATTCACAATAAAACCATTTAACTAGTAAAAATGAAATTATGTAGTCAAGAGAGAGAGCAAGTTTTCAAATTATTTCTCACATCAACTAAGATAGTATTCTTTGTTATAGCCTGCTTAAATTTCTAACTGACAAATAATATACAATTATATGTGATATATTCAGAGTTCTCGTCCTTTAGTGGTAAGATTTTTAAAAAAATCTCTCCCTTTTTGAATATTTGCCCCATTGGTCTTTCTGGTTTACCTTTTGTAATAGAGTTAACCTGTGACACCCCAAAATTGGGCTCTTTCTTAAATAAAAATTGATCAATGCACATGAGGTCTCAGATTATTTTTTTTAGTTATTATAATCAACTATGATATTAATCAGAGAATAAATATTGAAGTAAGATTTATGGGACGTGAAATCAACTTCCACTATTTTTATCTCCATTTTTAATCTTATTATAATTTTATACTTACAGAAAAAATTGCACATATATCAAAGTGTTTCCATATTCACTTAACCAGATTCCTCTTACGGTAGCATGTGACAAAACCATGCTACGAAGAAATTAATATTAACACAATTCTATTACCTGAATGAAAGACTTAGGATTTCTCCAGATTTATTATTAACGTCCTTTTGTTGTTGTTGTTTCAGGATCTATTTCATGAACCCACATTACACTTAACTGCTATCTTTGGTCTCCTCCAGTCTGTGACAGTTTCTCATTCTTTCCTTCTTCTCTTCAATGGCCTTGACACTTTGGTTGAGTATTGGTCAATATTTTTTAAGAATATCCCTAAATTTGGATTTTTCTAACATTTTTTTTAATTGAGATAAAATTGACATATAACATTTCATAACCTTAAGATGTTGATTTGGTACAATTATATATTGCAATACGATTACCACTGTAGCATTAGCTAACATCTCTACCGCTTCACAGAACTATCATTTCTTTTTTATGGAGAAACTTTGAGATGTATAACATAGTACTATTTACTATAATCAAAATGTTGTGTTTAGATCTTTAGAGCTTATTCGTCTTCTAACCCATGTGTGCATACAGGTCTATATTTATTTCTGAATCTATCTGCCTATATATATGTATATTTTTAAACCATAAATTCACATTGATACTTCCATTAAATACAATATTACAGCATTTATTCTAGCTTTCTTTCTTTCTTTTTTTGTCACTTCTTTCTCTAACAATAAGAAACCTGACTCTCATGAGCCAAGATACATTTGCTTATTTATTCAACTGTAGTATATACTTAGTTTAAGAATTATAATTCTTACTCCAATTAGAGACAAAGGTACACATCCTTAAATCACTCTTAGTAAAATATTTTATCAGCTGAGTGCAGTTAATTTACGTTTGGTATTATGACTTCAAAACAATCAAAAAGCACTCATTAAATATATAGAA
>NW_006436298.1:31878087-31888138 GCF_000325575.1 Pteropus alecto | reverse complement strand
ATATATAGTTTTTTTTTTTTTTTGATTCTTTGTTTTGTGGTTTTCAAATAATGCACTCTATTTTCAGGGCTAGAGTTTCATGTAAAGCTAATTCTATTCCTATGTGTCACAAATTTTGATGTAAGCACAATATCTCCCCTATACTTTTTCCGATGAACAAAGGAAAATAGGCCTCAAGTATCTGATTGTCTGATTCCTCTGCACACACCAACTTAGCTACCAAACTGGAGCAGATGTTCCTGAAAAATTTAAGTGAACTGTCATGCTCACTTCCCAGAAAAGTTTGGACAAATGAGTACACCTTTAGACTCTCAGGTACAATGAAGTATAGGTATACAATTATTGCCATTATTGTTGCACTACTATGCTATATTGAATGACTTCCATGACTTACTATTACATTATAAAGGCTATTGTAGAAAGTGTGTGTATAATCTATTAAACTTTACAGAATAAATGAAAGTGAAAGGAATAGTCAATATTAAACTAAAAATACAATGGATGCATATATTTAAGTATTATATACCAATAATCAGATAGATGCTGATAAGTTTATTGAAAGTGCTTATTTTGCTTATAAAAGGTAAGTTTTATATCAGCTTCTAAAAATTAATAGTTGTTGGTACTTTTCTAGGCAACACATAGATTAGTGAAAATTCCCTATTCTCACAGTGTCCTTATAGCTCATATATTTTACCTTCTTACAGTGCACTAGCATGGAAAATCTAGTTTTCAGCTATATTTATATTTGGTTGAAATTGTCGTTTTCTTACAGACAAGGTTATATAATAATAAATTAAAGGTAGTTGGAGAAAGGCATAGATTCTCAAATATAAGATGAGATAGCAGGAAATACTGACCAATTTTATATAGAAATAATAACTGTTGTTTTGTCTCATAATATTTTGCTCTATTATTTTTGTACTCCAATATGTTTTAAGCACCATTGCCAATTTTATCTCTTAAAACTGATAAAACAATAGAAGATAATTCACTGATTATTCAATTCTAACACAAAAATAATTTTTGAGAGTCTCTAATACTGGAAAGAAAATGTAAGACAACTCAATCTATCAATTAAGTTTTTGTTGCAATCATGTGTGGAGAAATACAGAAATAATTACTTTCTAAACCAGAAAAATATATAACATAAGTTATAATAACCTAGTATATTTGGTTATTTAAAATCTTTGAAGAAACTATTACTTACAAAGCCAATTTTTTCCAGGTAGTAAAACACATATTTTGTTATTTAAACTTTTATTGTTTATAATTTTGAATCAAAATCATCCTAAAAGTCTTATCTAAATATCTTACAAATTCAAAGATAGAATATAAAACATAATCTCAATCTTATTCCTCCTAATTTATTTAAAAGTGTCCGTTAAGTACCTATTCTGTGACAGGCATTTTCTTGGAAGGAGGATGTGACCCAGGGAGTTTTCCAGCCCTAAGAATGGAATCCAAAAGAGTCAAGGTAGCACCAGTCTATCAAGAAGCTTGCACAGCTATAGGGAATGCCTGTGCAGGCTGCATTCAAGCAGGTAGTAAACTCTTTAGTTTAGCAAAGACCACCATATGTGAGACTACCAGTTTTAGCAAACAACTCCAGAGATAGTGGTGGACAAAAAGTAAACAGACATCACCCATGCCATAAGTTTCAGTGAGGCCCTTTGAAGGTAAGGGGTTTGTAACAAAGGGAAGGTAAGCTCAGAAATGGCCAAAACCAAGAGGCAGATTACAGGTAGGTTTAGGGGAGGGTTGAGGAAGGAAAAACAGTGCATATAAGGATGAACACAAACACAGAATGATAATAAGAAAAAGAAAGATTTATTTGTGTCTCAGAATGAGAAAAGAAGGTTTTCAAGCAGGCAATATCTAGTTTACAGAGTTTCTCTTTGTGTCATTATTATTTCATTAAAGATAATAAAAATATTTGTAAAAATAATATTTGCTAATACTTACATAGTCAATGCCCCACACCCAGACACTGTTCTAAGAGCATTACAACTCACACAGAAATTCTGTAGATAATTAATAATATTTCCCCTATTTTATGGGGAAAAAAAGATACACAAAAAGACTGAATAACTTGTAAAGGTCACATGATTGGCAAGGGGTTGAACTGGGATTCAAACCACAGAGTCTGGCTCTAGTCTTTTCTCTTTCTCACTAAGACATACTACTTCCCAAACATTTAATCAAATGTTATCCTTTTCTCCTCTTAAGGAGAGATGGCCTTAAATTAATTTTCTTCCTTCTATTAAAAGCGCTGAAAAGATTAGTCGTGCTGTGCTGACATTGTGAAGAATTTGTTCAGTAACTACAATCTTTGTCAGGAAATATTTCCCCAAAAATTATTTTTATGAGATAAATATGAATATATATATATATATAAAATAGTGTTTTTCTTTTTTTCCCATCTTATTTCTTCCTTCTTTTTCTTTCTTTCCTTCTTTCACTCCTTTCTTCCTTCTTTCTTTCTTCCTTTACTTCCTTCCTACTTCCTTTCTCCTTTATTTCTTCCTTCTTTGTTTTCTTTTTCTTCAGATAAGCTTTGCTTTTGGTTTTACCTATGTTTGTGCTATTCTGAAAATTACATTAATATAGAAAAAATAAAATATGTCAATGATATAATCATTCATTAAACGTATTACTATTGAATGCTTCCAAAAGGGTTTTTTGTGTGTGTGGCAGATATAAAATTCTGAATGATCTCTCAATAAACTTTCAAAGCCAGAAAACCAGTAAATTACTTCAGTTTGTTTGAAAGATGAAACTTGCAGTTTGTTGAGTTCTGTATTGAGCCCATATTGATGATTCTTTCCAGAACTTTGGCCATATTTTCTACCTTTTTCATAATCTATTTTAAGATCAGCTTAAATTTATTTCTCTTTTTAGTTATCTGCATTTTGCTATTCTTTGTGTGTATATGTGTGTGTGTTAGAAGTTAAAGTTGATGAATTAAATCTCTTCTAAGAATTAGAGTGCACAACATCCGATATCGAAACACTAAGTCGGTTTGAGATTTATAAAGTTTGAGTCATTGAATTACTGATTTTTAATTAAGAGACTAAGAGTTCATTCTGTATTATTTGCAACCAAGCTCATGCCTAAATCTTTGTCAATATCTCTTCCTAATGATCTAGGCAATTTAATACGAAGAATTATAATACAATTTTATATAAAAATTCACTCATAAAATGAAATTTCTTCTTCTCCCTGTGTGGTGTGGACTAAATATTACCAAAATCTTTCCTACACAATTGATTCTTCACTGCATAGATGAAGTGAAAACATGGGGAAAAAGACACAACAGGATTGAGAGATTTTGATCCATTTTAGCTGTCCTCTGCCCTATCTCATAATTTGAAAAATTAATGACATATCAGCTTAGTAATCACTGATCCATGAGGTAATTGCACCTTCTAATATCTTTGGGATAAAGCTTCTGAAATAGGCAAAGCCAATGACCATAGGGAAAAACACCTTGTTTTGGTTTTTTTTTTCAATTTTTGTGATCATTTGAGAAATAATCACCTTAGTCTGTATTTCTGAAGGCAAATTAATATTATCTCAGAGGTCTAAAGCTAATATTAAACTCATTTTTTATATTAAGATTTATTATTATTATTAATTATTATTATTCCAAAACCCAGTCACAAAAGGATCAAGTATGTTGTCTCAGAGAATTGAATGAAATTTCAAACTATATAATAACTATAAAGTTATAACAGTAAACACATTTTTTATATTAAGATTTATTATTATTATTATTATTATTATTATTATATAATATGAAATTATTATTTTTTCAAACGACTAGATTTATTGTGCTACAGGTCATATTTACCTGCAAAACTTGTCTGTAGGCTTCTTACCTAACTCATTAAAAAAACACTCTGGATTTCATTTTGTTGTTAATATGGGGGGTGGAAATAATCTCCATTGCTTTTGTTATGCTACGAAAAGACATCCTAACTAACTAGATAAAAATGTCTCTTTAGGAAAGAGATGTGGGCTTAAGTAAATACTAAACAAATTGAATATTAACACACAGGGAGAAAGTAAGATTGATGACCTGACAAAACATTAATTAAATGAAGGAACATTGCCAAGATTTTCTTATATAATTCAAGTCTACAAAATGCAAAGACAAAATTAATTTACTGTTTCTTATTTGACAACAAAGGAAGAGTTTTATATTGACTATTTTTTTTTTAAATGTGTACACACATGACATGGTAAAACTATAATCAGAAATATAGTTGTTAACCTCAGAGGTTTACATTTAAATTCCAGAATTCCACAGAGACAACAGAACATTTCTTTGAAATGAAATGAGTTTGCACTTATTTCTACAGGTTTTTAGACATACACAAACATCAAATATAAATTTCAGTATTAATTAAAGGAAATAACCCTAAAACATTTGGTAATTTTTACTTAGAGCAGTTGCCAGTTTGCATAGTCCAACATATGCTGGATATTTCATATATAAATGATTTATTACAAAATTTACCAATAATGACTAACACTATTTTTTTTAAAGTTTACTTGCCCAAGTATCAGTGGTTTTAAAGATTAAATGCCATTACATTTTTTAATGCTGTGTACTCACTAATTTAATCCCAAGAAGCTTCTTGAAATATATTTCATGTCACTGTCATTTCAAACTTTTGATTTCCAAATAATTTTCTTTTCTGTTGATGATTTGAAACAATTGTAGTTTGAAAATATTTAGTTCTTCTGTTTGATGAAGTGGAACAGAATGAATTTTTATTCCAAATGTATAATTAAATGTCTAGCATTAAAGTGATGTCAAAGTGAATATTCCTCAGAATTCTAAATGGATAGAAACGGAGATCTGTTTGCAACTGAATTCTGAATTTCCAACAACAATCAGTTCTGAGATACTGGTTATATCTGTTAATAGCATTGATGTAACTTAGAAGATCTATCATCACAGCAAAACTATGCACTTTAAATTTTCTATCCTGGGAATATTGTTCCTAAAAAGAGAATGTTAAAACAGAAAAAAAGGACTCTGAAAAGTTAAATTATCTGGCTCTGTCAGAAATTAGAATTGAGACATAAATTTAGGTATTATTAGTTCATTAAGAGGTATAATACCAGACAAGCAGAATTAAGAGAGGAGTGAAGGAAGGAAGAAGTCAATAAGTGGGTGTGGGACTTATCTGCTACCACTTGGAGATTCTCAGGAGACTTCTGAAGGCTACAGAATTCCTGATTTCCAAGAAAGTCCATAGTAAAGCAAGGGAGGAAGGAAGAGAAAGCATTCACCCACCAACTTTCCTGATCTAAAAGGGAGAATGATTGTACTCACAAGCTATTAACTTCATAGCACGCCCGCCGCCCCCCCCACCCCCTGCCAACTCCACCCCCAGGCACAGGCTACAACCAGGTTCTGAGAAGTTACAAACTTCTGTGGCAAAAAGAGAGCTTTGGGACATACATGACTCCAGAGAGTGGTGCACGCTGGCTCCCAAGCAAGCCTCTGTTATGTTGAGCCTACCTAAAATTAAAAGAAGCCCATGCAGAGTTGATCATTATAGTAGTTACTTAACCAGAAAAAGTGCCAAAGCTGGAGACAGGTGAGCTCCAGAGAAAATGAAGTGGTATATAAGAGATGTTAGAAACAAAATCAGACTTCTTTATTCACACTTGAATTAAAATTTGCAATTTAAGATTGATTCATTAACCTGCAGATCAACTGAAAAGTGGCAGTAGCAATACATCTGAGTCAACTGACTCCTTGAAGTCAATTATACACACTGTGTGTTTCTTTATGGTGCTAATATTTGTTTAACTAGTGAAGACACTGGTCTGCCTTGAAGACTAGTTGTATAGTACTTGACTAATAAGATATTTCTGAGCTATTTGACATTTTAAGATTGAAATAAGCTTAGATTTTATAAGAAGTTTAATATTATAGACCATTTGAAATCACTTTGAAATTTTAAATGAAGAAAGTCTTTCAACTGTACTTTTATAAAATGTAAATTAGTTTTCTTTTTTTCTAGATAAAAAGGTACTTTTTATTCAAAATAGTACTTGCACTTTCATACTACTGATATTCAATTAAATGTATGGATAAAGAATCATTATTTATAAAATCTAAAATAAAGTTTATTTATTTATTTTTAATGCCTCCAGCACCTGGTATTTCAAAGTGGTCTCCCATCCAAGTACTAACCAGGCCCACCCCTGCTTAGTTTCTGAGATCAGACAAGATCAGGCACATTCAGTGTGGCATAGCTGTAGACTGAAGTTTATTTTTTAAGGTAACTCATTTTTTGCAGAGAAGAGTAAAAAAATAGCAAAGAGAGTAACTAAAATAAATACATTTACTTTTTATTTTCCATTGTGCATGCCAACTAATCTATAAATTTCAGAAATGGCATAATCATATCATTGAAATTATGATAAGTAATATTTCCATTTTATTTTGACTTTTTCCAGACCTTAAATTTTCTTCAAATTTATCAATTATACATAGTTTAATTTATATTTATATGTATATATTTTATATAAATATTATTTGTATTTTTATATGAATGTATACTTGTTTGGAAAGGACATATTTTGAGAACCTAATTGGACCTCCTGCCTCATCTTCATGAAAACTAGAACTTAAAATTTAGAGGCCAAATCAGACAATGGAGAGGATTACATGACAGTCTTCCAATATTTTAAATCCTTTCAATGTTCACCAGAGTCATATTTTCTAAGATATTATTAATGACTAATTTTATTTTTCTTCAAAGAAGTATTTTCTGGTATGCAGATTTCTGCTAAATAATGTCGAAGTTCAAGAGAAAAGATTAAACACAGTATTGAAGCAAAAATTATTTGGTAAGATACTTCTAGTGTAAAAAAATACCAAAAATAAGAAATGGAATTTAAATATGTTAAATATCAACATTCACAAATAATTTGGATAATTTAAAGTTCTCAAAATAACCAGATTGGAAAAACAAAGATGCAAAATTTACGTCAAATCTCTATAAGACAGAACAAATAAATGGCTTTCTAGCTGTTAATCCACATTACTAGTTCATTTAGATTTATGGAGAATCTTAAAGAAAAGATAAACCATAACTGTACTCACATGTATTTGAGTATCCTAGTTATTATGTAAGCAGATGCTATATAAATAAATTTGTTTGAAATCTAGGAAAAATACTAATCTCATAGTCCATTGACGTTAAATTTCTATTTCTTTAGTTTATTTTAGATTACTTAAAGCTTAGCCATCAGTTTGATCTGTAATTATATTTTAAACTTCATACCATTCACATAACCTTAAAAATATATAACACTAATAAAATACAATAATTCATCAAAACTGATAAATTGTATTTACAAAATTGCTATTGATTTTATTTACTATCCCCTCACTTGAGACATGTTTTAATGTACTTTCCAAGCATTTCATATGAAGTGTTTTTTGATTCAATATGATATGAAATAGACCAATTCTCTATGTAGATAATGACAAAACGGCAATCTGTACATTATGTAGAACTAACGCTTCCAAAATCAGTTCCTCAAAAAGAATAATGATTAAAGGAAATACTACTTATTATTCTTATCTCCAATGTGGTTGAAGTTTTATTTTAAACTAAAGATTTCAAATTGCTTATGTTCAAAACAAACAAAACAACCTCACCCCGCCCCCAAATTCAAGCAGATGAATGCTACTGTGTAAGCAAGTTCCTAAATGCATTGTTTCTAACATGCTAAAGGAATGAATGAGAATCACAAAGCCCAAACGAATGACAGTGTTGGTTTAATATTGCAGTATAGCCATTTAGAACTGGAGCAAAGAGGACACTTTAGTTTTGGTATTATTTGACAGTTGAGAAAACCATCTTTTCTAAACACAATCTTATTGTACTGACAGTAATAGTACAATTCTGTTGGCAAATTGTCTAAATTTAAGAATGCTATTTAAGGGCTATAGCCTTATTTATTTTCATAAAATGAGTGTAAATAAATAAAATGTATTTCTGGGTCTGTAGAAGGTCTAAAATTGAAAGCATTCAAAATACATTAAGTAATCTTCATTAAAACTCATTTTTAAAAGCTTACAGTACGTAAGGGGGTCAAGGGAAAATGTACCTGGATTCACAGCTAACCTGAGATTTGTGATACAAAATAAATTAACAAGAAAACTAATGGCATAAACCCTAGGATAATGCTACCTGCTGGAACAAAAGAATACCATACAATAATCCCAGAGAGGGACTCTGCAACTACACAGAAAGTATAGTTAAAAGAAAATGATAATTTATAGTAATGCTATCACTTGACAAAGATTTGGCACATTTCACCCATCATAATAGTATATGAAAAACAAAGATGTTTGTCATTTAAATGATTTAAATGCTCTTCAATTTGAATAAAAAGAGCTTGAGAATTTTCTACTAGCTCTATTTCTCACACCTAAAATATAACCATTTGGCATTTGTCTTTAATTACTAGCTCTACCACAATCATGTTTCTCATTAATTGGGAAATGAATCTTATCAAATCAGTATTAAAGACAATGACATTTAATCCTTTTCTAGAAATCTGGCTTTTTGAATTTGTGTTCAAAAAATGGCCCTCTTTTTAAATATGTGTTTAAGTTTATATTTGCACTAATATTATGATACATTATTTCACATATTACTAAGTAGTATGTTTGGTTAATTAAAAATTTTATTAGATACTGAAAGATACAATAGTATATGCACTAGTATATGCAAGAGTAAATAGTGCATATAAATAAAAAACTATGTAAATTCCCTGTGTTGTATCTCTGCCATTTCCTCAACAATAGGGGGTGGGGATTAATAATTATTCCATCATCTTTTTCTCAGTTATTGCTCAATGACTTTGTTTAGCATTTTCAAGAGTAATGAATCAGTATATTATCAATTTTAAGAATTGCTATTTGGTCTATAGCCATGCTACTTTGAATGTGCCCAGTCTCATCTGATCTTAGAAGCTGAGCAGGGTCAGATCTGGTTGGTTAGTGCTTGGATGGGAGACCACCTTGAACTACCAGGTGCAGGTGCTGTAGGTGTTTAAAAAAATAATAAATTTTTTTTAAAAAATTGCTGTTTGTGTCCTAGACCATATTTTGGTTATAAATATTCCTTTTATCCATGCCCGTGCCCAACATTCTGCATGATAATGATGTACAATATGATATAGTAAGTACACAAGATCATTAGCTCATTTAAACAAAACAATATTTTGTATAGTATTCAATCTGCTAAATAATTTATATTAAAGTATTGATCGATTATAAACAAATTAAGCATTATAAAGTCATAGTATCGTAAGAAATACATTTACAATAGTTCAATAAAAGTATTCGGAAGCAAAACCATAGCATTGCCTGTTGTATAGGTGGTCATTTAGCATGATGAGCTCAACTGAACATGACAATCAAAACTTTATTTACTTACTGTGACAGTGCACACCAGAGGCAAAAGAGAAACTTGCTAGTCTCCTGATTTTCCATGTTTTCTCATGCCAGCAATCAGATGATATGTAGTGTACATGGGGGCAGGAGAATGCTTCAGCTAGGGACCCAATAAAGAAGTCTCTGCAATATCTCAGCCAATAAGAAGACTTCGCATGAGAGGTGCCTGGGCTAGGGATTCCAATATGCTCCTGAGCATGACTCAGGAGTGTGGAGTACTTGACTGCAGCTCCCTCTGGAAAACCACATTCAAGAACTGTACACCAAGAGTGGTGAGGTGAGGGCAGCTTGCCTTCATGATACCTGCCAGGCAAAGCTTTGTAATTGCCTGTAGTTCAGCCTAAAAGATCACATATAGGATTTCAGACTAGAGATGGACTTCTTAAAAACAAATTTATTTTTTAATGAAAAAGCATAAATCAGTTTATTCATTACATGAACATATTAAAAGCTAAAGTAACAAAATTTAATGTTAAAATTAAACTATATTTTTTCTGATAAATTGGCAATTTGTAATCCATCTAAAATGCGTGGCCTCAAAAACGTTATTTG
>NW_006436298.1:31869908-31878065 GCF_000325575.1 Pteropus alecto | reverse complement strand
TTTTTACCTTATAAGTGGCAAATTCAAGAGGAGAAACCAGAAACTCACTTCTCTAGTTTTTCTTGTGGTTATCATGTGAGCATATGACCTAGACTCCTCCAACTTAGATTTATATTTTACTGAAGCAACTAAGACAGTTCTACTTTTCTCTTTTGCCCTTATGGCCAGCCATACACAGAAAACTCTTCTTCGAAAGAACATTAAAAACATAAATTTAAAATGAATTTGTGACTGGATAAGAAAATAAGAAAACTTCAAAAGTCAAAAATCAATAGGTGAAAAAAGCATTGCTCAAGGAAATTAAAGACCTAAATAAATGGAAGAATATATCATGTTGATGACATGTCACACTTCATATTATAAAGATGACAATTCTTTTCACAATAATGTATTATATATAATATATAATTTCAATACATTTTTTTCTTTTGCAGTAATTATTTATCAGATTATAAAGGTAACATAGCAATACAAAGACTCCAGAATAATCAAGGGAATCTTTAGGAAAAAGAACAAAGTAGGAGGACTTACACTATCAAATAGTAAGACATTATAAAACTAGCAATTTCTAATGTAGCATTTATTTATTCACAAGGTTCTATATTCATATTTCATAAGTAATAGCATGTAAATTTGATTGGCACAAAGCATTAAAGCCATGATGTGACTTACTTTTTCCTAAAAGTATATGTATATTATTCTTAGCAAATGTGAAACTATTTCATTTGGTTGTATGCTTTACATATGTTAAATACTGGTCTTGGAACGGTTTTATAAAACTACATGTGTTTTGCTTCATTGGACATTCTCCTTAGAAAACAAAATAATCCTAAGTCAAAATTTATAAAACATTTTTGTAAATAATAAACATGTAGTAAGCAGATAGTTTACAATGAACAAGGGATATACATCAGGGGGTGTGAGGCTCCTCAGTAAATAAACCGTTAATGTAATTTATCAGTTAAGTTAATTAGTGGAAAATGCCATGAAGCATCAGTATATGTCCTACAATGCATTTGGTAAAATTCCAAAGCCATTAATGTTGAAAACAAACAAACAATAATATCAGAATATAAATATAATTTCTAAGCTTACTAGAAAGTACTTCTCAGAAACTTAAAGTTAAATAGGGAAGCATAGGATTAATTGGGTGTACCTTATCTGCGTCTCAGAGTGTGAGCTGTATATTCCTTTCTGAAAAGAGGCTGTTCTATATGTGCTGACCTGGAAAAAATCAATGAGAGTTATGAGCCTGGCACATGAGACTAACAACATTATTTAATTTATTCTCATTAATTCAAGGAATACTTATTGAAAATCCGCTTTTTGCAATATATTGCATCATGTATGGGTGCAGATAAAAGACAAGTCAGATATAGAACTTGCTTTCCAATAGCTTTTGAAATTATTTTACCTGTATTTTTGTTTCATAAGTGCATTTTGATGTCTACATTATATTTACATGCATTTTATTAGGTGAATTGTCTATGGTAATTTTAATATTCATTCATATGTATGTATATATGTCTTTGTGTATGTGTGTGTATGTAGGTAAATGGGAATGGCATTGGGAATAATTTAAGTAAATTGACATACAAATCTAAAATTAAACTAACCTGTCTAAAACCATAAATGTAGGTGTTTATGTTTAAAAAATTAACTGAATAATTATTGTCATATGTTTATAACCAATTATATCCATTAAAGGAATATATGAAAACATGTTGTAAAACACAGTAAGTATATAAACCTTATTTTGGTCAATTTTATTTGAAGCAAATGCTTGGCTTCTGAAGTTGAATAAAATAGTTCAACATTTTCTCATTATGACAATAAAGATAATATGCATGTTAAATTTAATGATACTTCCAGAATGCACAAATGACAAAATTTCTTAAGATCACATGCTTATAATTATTACTTTATCAATCTGTCCCTTTGAGTGAATATTTTAACTTAATTTTGACCAAATTAAATGCCAGAAATAATATATTTCTTATGTTACTACCTACTAAAATCATAATGCTGATTTATTGCTGCGATCTCCTATTTAAAGCATGAACAAGAACTATTAAACTCTCATTCCAGAAGGGAAATTTTTTATTATTAACAGATGCATTCTAACTGGGGAGTCTCATGCTACTATAAAATATGAGTATTACTTAAGATGCATTTATTCATAACGTGTGTATTGGGACCAAGAGGTTCAGCTCTGGGCTCAGGCTGTATTCTTGGCTCCTGTTGTAATCAACTCCCTAAGTGATTCTGCTCCCAGTGTCCCCAGTGACCTGACCATTGTTATATTTCTTCCTGTGTAAACACTGTTTTACCAGTGCCGATGAGTGCTCTCTCCTCCTCCCTACTTTACTCTAATAAAATCACCATTTTTCAGGAACAAGAGAACATTCATTTTTCCCGCCTCATTTTTCAAGTACCAAATCATGGCATTTCAAATTTTAAGTAAACAAAAAGTCAATTTTTTACAGTGACAGCAACTACATTCATATATGAACTTGAAACACCAAATGACTTAATCCTGATGATATTTGAAGAAGCCTCTAGTATTTTTAAAACGTCAAAATGATTTGTTTTGGCATTGTGTTATAGCCCTTGTTTATGTAACTTCTTAATAGGCTATGTTTCATTATCAAGGGTAGGTCCTTGTTATAAATTAGATCCCATCTGCTAAAATCTCCTCATTAGAGGTTCAAAGGACAGATAATACCATGTACTCCTTACTTAAATAAATCTCATAAGCTTGTAGGCTGCCCAATTGACTCACTGAAATCTTGGAAGCAGTACAAACAATGACAATCATAAAACTTCTATATATATTTTTTAACCTTTAGAGTGAACTGCAGTACGAGTATGTCTAGACAATCTCCAAGATGAACAGAACCTGTTTTCTTGTCTGTATATCCTGAGAGAGAAAAATAAGTGTCAAAGCAATTGCCTTTTCATTTTTTTTTTTTTTTCAGTCACAGAACCATAGGGATGTGTTTTGAGGAGAAAGTACTTGTAGTCTTCAACATAATGCTGTGCCCATCCCCTGCACTGCATTGTGTGAGTGGACAGTGATAAATGAAAAGGGCTGTGAGAAGAAAGTTTTCCCTTCAGATGTGAGGTTTCCACCTTTCAAGAGTGATTTGCTAGGAAACCATGGCTTAAAGGTTTCCAAAATGTACTTATTAGTGTAGTTTTTCATGACTGTAATAGAGTATAGTGACATAGTTCAGTGATGAAAAGATTAAGATCCAGAGTTAGAATGCACAATTGTGAAATCCTCCTTTAATCTTGTTTAGCCTTGTGGGACATAGGGGAGGGGCAACTCTTGAGCCTGAATTTAATGGTTGTATTGATGTATAACTGACATAAAATAACTGTACATATTTAAAGTTTGTAATTTCTCACACACGTTTAGACACCAACGAATCTATTGCAAGACAGTGAACATATTCATGACACCCAAAAGTTTCCTTATGTGCTTTGTAATTGCTTCCCTGATCTCCTCTACCTCATCCTCATTGACCTAGGTAACCACTGATCTCTCTGTTACTATAGATTAGTTTGTATTTTCTAAAATT
Organism: Pteropus alecto; assembly: GCF_000325575.1. Taxonomy (NCBI): domain Eukaryota; kingdom Metazoa; phylum Chordata; class Mammalia; order Chiroptera; family Pteropodidae; genus Pteropus; species Pteropus alecto. The sequence goes on along the minus strand of NW_006436298.1, from coordinate 31,874,481 downwards.
CTTAATAAATGAAATTATACAGAAATAAAAAAAGATATACAAAAGATACAAATATGCATATATTTGGAGGGTACTCGTGTGTCTTTAACTATAATTATTTCAAGAATTATTCACGTTGTTTTAGGTATTATTATTTTTTTAAATTGCTGAATAGGATTCCATTGTGTAGATATGCCACAATGTGTTTATCTATTCCCCTGCTGACCAGCATTTGGGATGTTCCGAGTTTTTAGCTATATACAAATAAAGCTAGTATGAACATTCTTGGACAAGCCTTTCTAACAACATACTTTTTAAAAAAATATTGGTTAAATATCTAGATTAACTGGGTTATATAGCAGGCATACGCTTAAGTTTCTTAGAAACTGCTAAGCTGTTTTCAAAAGTGGTTATAATATTTTACATTCCTACCAGAAAAGTCTGAGAATTCCAGTTTCTCTACATCCTCGCCAGCACTTGTATTGTCAGCTATTAATTACAATCATTCTAACATATGTAATGATATTCCATTGTAGTATTAATGTGCATTTTCCTAGGGTCTAGTGAAGTGAAACATCTGGATATCTTCTTTCTCGAAGTGTCTGTTCTAATCTTTTTGCCCAATTCTTATTCAATTATTAATGTTCTTATTAGATTTTAACATCATATATTCTAGATTTAAATCCATTATTAGATATATGTTTATCAGATACTTTTCTCCCAGTTTCTGCCTTGGTTTTTCATTCATTTAACAGGGTTTTTTAAAGAATCTTTAAATTTTGAATCATTATAATTTATCATTATTTAATGGATCTTGTTTTAGACTCATATCTAAGAAGGGTTTTCCTAACCCAAACTTCAATAGTATAGATTTAAATTTACATTTATGTTTTGATTTATTTTGAGTGAATGTTTGTATGTGGTGTCAGAATCTATTTAAAGTTCATTATTTGCATATGGATATACAATTTGTTAAAAACTATCTATTCTCCACTGACTTACCTTTGCAATTCATATCACAAATAATATTCTGACAATAGTCGATATGCATCATATTTGTCTGGGTTTATTTTGAAGGACTACTTTATTAGTCTTCCCAGTTCTCATTTTTAAAATTGCTTTGTCTTTTTTTTGGTCTTTTGCATTATTATATGAATTTTTGCTTGGGAGACATAATATCTTAAAGATCTTGAATTTTTATACTCATAAACCAGATATATCTTTTCATTTATTTAGTTCTTCAATTCATCAGCAGTGTTTTATAGTTTTCTGTTAACAGGTTTAGTGCTTTTGTCAGATATATCCTTAAATATTTCATAATTTTGCTGCTATTACAGATGGTATTGATTTTTTTGAAAAAAATTATAGCTGATTTTACTTTACTAGTATATAGAAATAAAATTTTGTATCCTGAAAACTTGCTAAGCTCACTGATTAATTCTGATAACTTTTTTGGAGATTCCATCAGATATCTTACAGAGATGATCATACCATCTGTGCATAAAGACAATTTCACTTTTCCCTTTCCAATATGAATTTATTATTATTTATTTACTATTTATTTATTTATTTCTCTGACTTGAACTCCTAGGATAATGTTAAATAGAAATGATGTGAGTGGTTACTTGTGTCTTATTCCTGATTTTAGAAGGAAAGCACTCGGTGTTCCATAATTAAGTAAAATATTAGCTGCAATTTTTCAAAAGTGACTTTATCAGGCTAACAAAGTTTCCTTCTGTTTCTAGTCTGCTGATAATTTTATCAAGAATTATTACTGGCTTTTGTCAAATGATTTTTCTGGGTCTATGGAGATAATATTTTTTCTCTTTTATGTTTTTGTTTATTAATATGCTGAATTACATTATGGTTCTGATATTAAACCAAACTTAAAAACCTAGAATAAATTCCACTAGATCATGATGCTTTACTCTTGTTATATATTGTTTGATATGAAGTCCTAACATTTGCTCAGGATTTTTGCCTCTAAGTTCATGAAGAATATTGATTTGTAGGATTTTCCAGGGGTTTTTTGTTTGTTTGTTTGTTTCTTCCCTAATGTGTTTGTATGATTCTAATATCAAGATAATATTGGCTTCAGAGAATTCTTCAGTTTTCTGAAAGAGCTTGGGAAGAATTGGTATTTTTTTTCTAACTGTTGGAAATTATTACTGTATCTACTTGAGCCTGTGGTTCTTTTTGTGAGATAGTCTCTAAGGACAAATTCAATTTATTTAAATTACATACTGCTATTCAGGTTATCTATATATTGAGCTTTAATAGTTTATTTCAAGAAATAAACTATTAGTTTAATAGTTTATTTAATAGCTTATTAAATAGTTTACTTAATAAGCTTTAATTTGTATCTAAATTATCAAATTATTATCTTAAAATTGTTCATAATATTCCCTTATTATATTTTAATCTGTATCTGTATAGTGATATCAACACTCTCATTTCTGATTTTGTTAATATTTATCCTCTCACTTTTTCTTGATAAATCTGACAAGAGTAGGTTTTGAATTATCCAGATATAATTACAGATTTGTCTATAACTTTTTGTAATTCTATCTTTTTGTTTCATGTATTTTGAAAACCTCCTATTATATGCATAATTATTTGGGATTGTAAACCCTATTGATAAATTTACCCTTTTGTCTTTATGACATGATCTTCTTTATCCCTTATAATATTTTTTATTCTGAAATATATATATAATATTTCCGGGGACTTTCTATACAGGTAATTGTAAATTATGTCATCTTCTTTTCCTATATGAATGCCTACATGCCTTTTATTTCTTCTTGCCTTATGTTCAAGGAATTTCAATACTATGTTGGAAAAGAGTGGTAATAGAGGAAATTTTTGCCTTATTCCCAATCTTAAAAGAAACATTCAGCCATTCAACATTAAATAAGATATTAACTATAGAGATTTTTTGGAAATGTTTTCTATCAGATTAGGAGATTATCTATTACTAGTGTGCTGATAATTTTTATCATAAATGGTATTAAATTTTATGAAATGCTTTTTTGTGTCAGTTGATCGTCTTATTATATTAATTGATCATTTTCTGTTAGATTGTTAATAGCTTATAACATTGTAGATTACATTGATATTGTAGATTAATTGTGAAATGTTGAACCAGTCTTTTACACCTGGAGTAAATTTCAGATGTCCTTATTGTAAAATTATTTGTATACATATTTTGATTTCATTTACTAATATTGAGAATTTTCATATCTAAATTTATGAGAAATATAGCCTGGAGTTTTCTTTTTTTCTACTATCTTTGTCTGGCTTTCTCAATTTTGAATACTATTTAAGCTTGGTGCAGAACTCTAGGTTGATAGTTTTTAGTTTTGTTTTGTTGGGCTTTTATTCCCCCCCAGTAAATTGATGAAGTTGCTCTACAGTCTTTTTGCAAAATTTCAGATGAAAAATCTGCTGTTATCATTGTCTTTGTTACCGTGTATGCAAATTTCCTCTCTCTGCATACTTTTAAGTCCTTGTTTCTGAATATGGAATGCTTTGGTTTAGTGTTCAGTGTTTTTGTGTTTCTTTGTTTTGTTGGGCTTTTATTCCCCCCCAGTAAATTGATGAAGTTGCTCTACAGTCTTTTTGCAAAATTTCAGATGAAAAATCTGCTGTTATCATTGTCTTTGTTACCGTGTATGCAAATTTCCTCTCTCTGCATACTTTTAAGTCCTTGTTTCTGAATATGGAATGCTTTGGTTTAGTGTTCAGTGTTTTTGTGTTTCTTGTGCTGGGGGTTCATTAACCTTCTTGAATCTTTTTTTTTTTTTTTTTTTTTTTTTAGAAAATTAATTTTTCCCTCTAATATTTTATAGAACTGCAAAGACTTAGCTAAAACAATCTTTAGCAAATTTGACAAATTTTTACCATTATTCTTCAAATATTTTTCTTCCTCACGCTTTTCTCTTTCACCTTTGGGAACTCCAGTTACATGTTTATTAGGCTGTTCACTGATGCTCTCTTCATTTTTTTATCCTTTTCTCTCCTCTCTGTTTCACATTGAATAGTTTATTCTACTATGTGTTCAAGTTCCTTTCTTCTGCCATGTCTAACCTGCTATTAATTCCATTCAATATATGTTTCACCTTAGAAATTGTACTTTTTATTTTTAAAAGTTCAGTTTGGATTTTTTATCTTTTTTTATTTCTATTTAACTGCGTAAACATATTTAATACATTTATAATAACTTATGTCCTTGTTTTCTAATTCTAATGTCTGTGCTAATTCCAGATCCACTACAATTGATTGACTCTTTTTTTTTTTTTTTTCTTGTAGCAGGTCATATTTTCCTGCTTCTTTTTGTGCCTGGTAATGTTTTCTTGACTGAGAGGCATTATGAATTTTTACTTGCAGGGCCTTAGATATGTTTATATCCTTACAAAAATTCTTGAGCTTTCTTCAGGTTCACAGTTAAATTACTTGGAAGCAGTGATACTCTTGGGTCTTGGTTTTAATTTCGTTTAGTTTAGTGGAATCAAGTCAGCATTTATTCTCTCTATTGCTGCAAAATGTTTCTGAGTAATCTACCTTGAATTATGAATTTTCTATTTTGGCTGGAGAA
>NW_006436298.1:31851001-31869859 GCF_000325575.1 Pteropus alecto | reverse complement strand
TGCATACACTGATCAGGACACTACTGGACAATTTTTGCAGATATTCAAGGATTAGGACCTGATATCTTTGAGAGCATTATTCCATCTACTGTGTACAGTTATATTTATGTTATTACATGAAAATGCCTCAAAACAAACCCAAAATCTCAGCTACTTTGTTTCAGTTAATTCCACCTGGCTTTGTCTAGGTTAGACTAACAAGGGATTTATTGCCTCTAGGTATGCTCCATTTGTCTACAAAACAAATGATGAGAACTCCTAGGCCAGGCTTCTTCCCCAGCACAGTTATAAAACACAACTGCTTAAGTCTGAACCCAGGAAGGGTACTTTTCTGAAGAAACTGAACTCTATAGAAAAGACATATAGGAATAGCATTTTAGTGTCGCCAATGAAAAACTCAGCTATTCAACCAATTATTTTGCATTAAGCCCACCAGTCTTTATATACTATACATACAGATTCTAATATTTAGAACCTCACTTTAAAAAATAAGTAGGCACATGTAACAAATATACCACTCTATTATAGAATGGTGATAGTAGGGGAGATTGTGCATGTATACAGGGAGCATATGGGAACTCCGTAAATTTTGTTCAATTTTGCTTTAAATCTAAAACTTTTCTAAAAATAGCATATTGATTAAAAAAAATAAATAGGTCTCCAAGAACCTCTGGTTATTTGAATAAAGACAATGCAAGAGAGATATTAAGACAGAAAATCAGATGAAATAAAGATAATTTAAAAACTACAATTAATATTCTCCTAAAGAGAAAAAAGATTCCGTGTCCATGAAAGTATAAATGTATGTTATTTTTAATAAGAAACAACTAGAAAGAAATAAGTTAATGAAATCTAAAATAATGTAGTCGAGTTTTATAAAAGCCAATTAAAATTTAGAAAATAAAGTCAAATAAAATTTTCACAAAGTAGAAAATAAATATAAACAGGGTCAGTTTATAGAATTCAACATTCATTGCAATATTTCCAGAATGAGAGAATAGGAGAAAAAATCTAGCAAAAGAAATTGGCAAAGAGGAAATGTCCCAATAAAGGAGATTATTATTTTTTTTGTAGGCTGAAAAGACCTATCAAGTGCCTAACAAAGCAAATAGAAAAAAGAAAAGTGTCTTGATGGGCTGATTGAATGCAAGCCCAGAAACAGAGAGGTTAAAGAAGAATATGTCTTGAAGATCATTGAAAGACAGAAGAGAATAGTGTTAGATAACATGCCTAAATCTTTCTGAAGGGCTAGATGTTTCTTTCTGTGAAGGGTATTTTGCCTCTTACTTAGATTATAACATATTCTTAGAAAAAAATATAATATCCAGGCTCCAAATGACAAGTCAGCAACCAGCCATGCACTAGTAAGTAGAAAGTACTCTGTGAGGAATGAAACCCCTTAGTCCTTACATAAGACAAAGGCAGTCTAAATCTACTGAGAGCTGTGAACTGGGGGAGTGATCCTCTCAGAGAGGAGGATATCTATTGTCATTTGAATCAGTGGATAGCAATATGGAAAAAACTACCAAAGATTATGTCACCAATACTAATAAACGGAACTCCATCTTTAGTGAAGGATCTCAATATATCAAGCAAGTAAGTGTTCATGTTTAGTAACTTTCAAAACCCTCCTTTCCTACTGAATGAATGTTTGTAAACTAAGAAAAAGTATATGTTACACTTGCTATAAAAATATCATTGCTTCTCAATATAATGATGAAAATTGCATACATACTGTATTGACTTGATTGATACCTAGAAAGCTCTCCTGTAGATTTCTTCCAGTAGAGACATAAGAATAGCCCTGCTTTTTTACAGACAGCTTATTAGTGGGGCTTTCTTTCCATTTTGCTGTTCTTCACATACCTACTAATTGAAAGAGCCAAATAAGCAATAGAAATGATAGATTACAAACAAACAAATCACCTCACTTGTTATGAGAGCTCAAAATTTAGAGTATGTTTTCTGGAAAGGGCAAGATTAAGCCAACAGTCTCAACTATAATGAAAGGACTACTTTTAGAATCCATTCTTTGAGGACTTTACATTGTAAAATGTTTTAAATAGCAGGCATTGATGACTTTTTAAAATTCTTCTGGAATGGAGGATGAGTATAGTAGGATATTTATTTGATATTTCATTCATTAATTCACAATATTTATTAATCTTCTGTTACTGTGCTGGAAGCTGGATTATATGCTTTATTGCACTGTCAAAAGTCAAAAAAGACTAAAATATCTAGAAGGGCTACTGTATTTTTTTTTAAAACCCAAATAACAAAATTTAGTGATTATTTGCTTTTTGAGAAAATGAAGGTCAAGTACTTTGGGGGTTCAGTAGGTCTCTATTATCCACCAAAAGAAAAGTAACATGCCATGAATGAAGGCTTTAAATGAAGACTTCAGATTATTAATATTTCATTTTATTTCAGATCATTAATGTTTGGCTTTGAAGGTGCCTTTTAAAATGATTTTTTTAATCGCTAGAAAGAAAGGTAGTAGAAAAGAATAAAAGAGTGAGACATACTGATGTTAAAAGCGATAAAAATATTACTTTTATTAGCTTAATTTCTTTTTTATAATAAATGGTTCAAAACGAAAATGAGTGTTTTGGACTCTACTTAGTTAATGCAAATAAATGACTAGATCTCTTAGAAATCTTGCTCAGATTCTATTGAAGACATCATAAAAGTTAGTGGGCAATACACATTTAGAATCTAAGGTCATAATTATATTTCAAAAGAAACTGTAGGCAGAGATTTTTATCCCTCTTACAGAATTCAAAAAGCAAAATTAGTGAATGAGAGATAAAAGTAAAAAATAAGATGAATTTGATTGACTGGAGAAAAATGTATTTCTTAGTCTATTAAAAATCAGAGCTGGAATTTCAAGTCAGTATTGAATCAAGGACTTAGGAATAACACTCTGTGGCACAGACTGAAGAGAATTTGTTTATTGTAATCATTGACTGTATTCTCTTGAAAGAAGGAGCAGGACATATAATGAAACAAACTTCTTAGTAATTTAATTTCTGAGATATTAGATTTGCTATTTTCTCAACATCTCTCACTCTCTGTCGTGTATGTAAAATGTTGTCTTCAGTACACTCTAAAACAATAAGGAGTATTGACACAATAACGTAACAGTATAAATAAACACAGAGAAAAAATTCTTGTGTGGTGACATATGCGACTTCTGATTTTATACAATCCTAAAGTTATGCACACATTTTAACTTCACTTATTTTCTCTTATTCTTGGGGGAAAACGCTTTTTTTAAAAGAAAATTTTCTATACTTTTCATTTAAGAATCGATTACAAAACTATAAGGAAAGCGTGTTGTATTTCTATATTTTTTAGATGCTTAGCTTTCTCTATAGATTTGCTGATATCATCTTAAAAATTAATAGTAAGAATTACATATACATAATTTTATTTTAAAAAATGACTAACGAAATATGTAACACTTCAAATATACTTTACTTCCACCAACAAGTTTGTGGAGGAGTAAAATAAATGGAGAAGGTATATAATCAACACACACCTTTGTTAACATCACTTATCTAATAATCTGAACTGAATTTTAACAATTTGTAATGGTTTATAAAAATGGCTATTATTTTATTAATTCATTTCTTTAATAATCATTAAAGACAAATTCTGTTTACTATCCCAGACACTGGAAAATGTAGTCTCTTATTTTCAAAATCTATCATTGAGGAAGACAGAAAACTTTTATTTTGAACTGACAATTCAAAGGGCAATTATAGTCATGCATTCATAAGAAAGATGGAACATATTAGAATAAACACTAATAACTATCTGTGTTCTTTTTATGCTATCACCTAACATCAAAGGGATCACTTTAAATCAATTTAACTGAGCGCTAATTTTCTCATTTAAATTGAAGTTCAGAAAGAAGAATAGGAGAAAAGTATAGACATGGTCATCTATTAAAATCAGTTCTAGAAACTACTCCAGAAATCAAAACTTCATTGCAATAGGATAATTTTGCATGTTTTTTTAAATGGCTTTATAAGTCCTCATCAAAATTATGTTATTTAATATCTCAACCCAGGATTTTTCTTCTAATGCAGGACTTATACTCAGGTTGAATTGAACAACAAGTTATAATCTTTTAAATCTACCAGTTATTTAAAAACATTTAAATAGCAAGAATTTTTTTCTCTTTTTCTTCCACTTACTCTTTCCATTACATTTACATTTTCCCTTCTTCTCATTCTCCCCTCTCTTTTTCTTTTCCCTCCTGAGAGGAAAATATACAGAAAAGGGACATACAAAGTGAAGAAAAATTAGAGAATAAATTCACTAGGAAAAGGTAGATAACCTAAAATTGCCACTGTAGAGATAATTTCCCACCAATATGAAATAGTTGCTTTCTACCCTGGCTGGAATACAAAGATTTATTTTTCAGTGATATTTCACGAAATCACAAAAAATACATATATTTTTAAAGCTGTATTGCATATTAGAAAGTAATAGAAGTCCTTCATTTTATAGATGAGAAGCGAGAGGCTCCCAAAACTTAAGCATTTTCTCAGTCTCAAACTGAGTCCCAGTGCTTCAAAAGTCAAGTCTCTTTATTAAAGAGGTTGTAGGAGGCAAGGATGCAAGTGGTAGAAGATAAGTCTTAACAGGCATTAGAATAACCAAATTCTGCTAATTAAACATTTATTTAAATATTTGAGTTTTTGTGTATTTATATGACTATGCATTAAAAATTTCAAATAGCTAAATAATTGAAATCACATTTTAAACCATTTGGAATCATGGATGAGGAAGAAACTTTTCTGAACCCTCAATGTTCTTTCGGTTACTCTAATAATTAAATAGACGTGAGACAGAATACAAGAGAAAATAACGAAATTCAACACATACCTATGTGTAGAAACTGTACATACATGAGAGAGTCAGAGACCCCACATGCATGAGAGGTTTAGGTATGGAAAAGGAAACTGAGGTATATAAGACATTCTAAGCTAGGGATGTGGTTATGTACTGGGGCTTCAGAAAGTAATTATAGAGAGAGCACATGTTCAGTAATTATTAGTTAGTCCTGCCATGTGGAAAGGTAAAAAGTCATTTCTGGTGATAACTTATTGTGGGCAGTCTCCTAATTTAAATTCTTCTAGATAGTTAAATGCGGAGCAGGGTCTAGGTTGACCTCAGTTCAAAATAATTCCCATACCACTGAGGCACATCTTGGGGTGGCTTGTTCTGAACCCTACAAAATTGTAGAAGCAAATATGATCAGGTAAATTTTATTTCTTTTGAGCTTCAAGCAGCTCTCTTTTAATAATCATATCTATTATGAATATGGCTTGGGATGAAGACATTTTCTAAACTCAATCAACTTTATGTTTTAGACAACTTGAAAATCTAATCCAAAAGCTAATCTTTTTCTTTTGTACGTTCCTTCTAAAGAAATGTTTACAATGGCTGGTTTTCTGTTAAAATCAAACAAACCAAAAATACAAAAGTAAAAACATTTATCTATTTTTAATTTTAGCAATAGTTTTTTGTTTGTTTTTTACTTCTAGGTAGGTCACTTCAATTTTAACTAGTTTCTTTCCCACTCTATTTCTCATAAGGTAGATTTTTATAGTGCTTCAATTTGGGTATTTTTCTAAGATTGAAGATAAGATAAGTGGTCAGGACAGGAGCTCAAGAGAAATTTGCCAGAATGGGCTTCAGTGTGACTTACTAAGCACATAAGTAAAACCTTCTCTATTCCTAAATCCTGTTGTTACCATAGAGACCCTAAAAGCAAGTAATATCTTTTCACAGTTGCTAACCAACCTTTAGAAATAGGTAGAAAAAAACGTATATGACATGTCATCTTGGAATGGCTCTAGTGGAACTTGGAAGAGCACACAAGCAGGATTCCTACAGACATAACCATCTCATGGCAAGTTGACTAGCACATCCTCCACCATATAAAGTACTTAAAGTAGCAATTAATTTGAACCAAAACCAAAACCAAAACAAAAACAAAAAAATAAAAACAAAAGACCTGAACAAATACTAATGGACTTATTTTGCCAGGAAAATATACACAGTTGTGCTAATAATTTTCCAGCATGTATACTTCCTTTTCATTTTTAGAATAAGTAAAAACAAAAATTATTTTTCTTCTTAGATGCATAGGCTCATTTCACAGTTATGAGCTGAGAAAAATAAAGGATACCTGATTTTGTTTAAAAAGAAATATAGAATACTTGACAGTTTCATGCTGTTCAAATTGGAGAATATAATCAAGAATTTTCCTCTGAGTGTTGAAACAGATTATTTAGCAATGATAGATCAAAATTATTGATTACTTTGAGATTTTGTTGTCGAGAAATAAATTGTGCAGTTGGGTTTCTATAACAAGAATTGCCTACACCACTACAAATCTAAAATTTCCCTATTAAAAAGGCAAAGGAATTAACCTCTGTCAGAAAAATAAATCCTTTGTTTTAATGTATTGTTTTTTTAAGCTGTAGCCTTTTCTTTGTTGACTGTTCTTATCTCTCCAAATATTATAAAATATTTCAATTTTATAATTGATAAAAGATGTCAATGTAACTAAAATATTATTATATTGCATATATTTTAAGAATTAAAAATAGTTCACAGATAGCTTTTAGATGTTTGTGTGACAGGATTTTTTTCCCCCTTCAAATGTACTCAAATAATCACCTGCATCATAATTACTGGATTGCTCATTAAACTAGTGGTGCCAAGATCTGCTTCCAACACAGTGGACTGGTATCTTCAAGGGTGGGTCCCATATCTACATTTTTTAAACAAGTCGTCCAGGGAATTTTTTTATATACTAAAGGTTATGAATGACAATAAAAATTGTAATATCATTGCATTTTATTAGTAAACACTTAAAATAATTATAGAACTATTTCTTACATTTGGCTACAAATACTGAAATATAAAAGTACCTATAGTTTAAAACAACTACCAAAATGTTAAAAATATTTGCCAAGTCCCTATCTTTATAGTCTTATATATAATCTTTAGATAATTTTAAGATTACTTATTACTTATAAATTTGGACATAGGACCCAACAATCACATTAAACTTTATTTTTGGTGTGATATTTATGTAATGACTCAAAAATTATGAAAAATCCCATAATGGCTATTAAAGTGTCTGATTAAATTAATAATATTACTATAGGTGAGTTGCTATCATGATTTCTAGAGATAGCAAAGACATGATATTTGACAAAATCTGCTAAGTTTTGATGACATATAGTTAATTATGTAATTTAGGGGAAAAATTAAGTTTCGAGTTAGTTTATATGAACTATTAGTTTATTTACCCAATGATAAACCACTAAGGTGTGTATTATGAGTGCTAGTTCAAAATTCCCCAGGCACATTCAAAGCTATGTGTAAATAATGTAGGATTCACAAAATTCAAGCAGAAATATATTTCCTTACCCATTCACATATCATTAACCTAACCATCTTCTCTGTTTCCAATTTCTCCCTTGGCACTATTAGAGTAAATGTAGTTCAAAGATAAAAGTTACCTAAGGGCTATTCAGTCACAAATACACATAGATCTAAAACATGGAGAGATCAGTGACCTCCAGGTAGATCTGTTGTTCACATCCCAAGAGTGAAAAGAGGCATCGAATGCTGTTTGACAGTTGTAGCCAGTGTATTCCGTCCTATTCCAGACACCCTTCCTTGGCCAGAGTGACTGACTCTAGAAAGTAATTTTGGAATGAATTAGAGCTTTCTGAGACAGACAAAACATACTTTACAGTAGGCAAATTGAATTTCTCTGGTTCAGTGACTTGCTGTGCCACAGCCTCTCTCAAGATTTTCACATTATTGAGAGCTGGTAGATTTCCTTGTAAAATAGCCACAGGCAGCACACACATAGTACACAGCCGATTCTTTGTCATTTCTCTCAGAAATATTTCTTTCTTTCACACTTGTTCAAAACTATTTAAATGACGCATACAAAGAGATGACATCAACTATTGTCTCCATCTTTGAAAAGAGTATGCCTCAAGTGGTTTCTAATTCATGTTGAGGTCTCAAAGGAACAGCTTAGCTCCATACCTGGTATTGTGAAAATTCAAAGTATTATTAATGGAGTCAAATGGAAGGAATATTTACTTATCTACCATACAACTATGAATGGAGAATTGGAAATATTTGCAACAATTTGATTAGAAATACTGTGTGCTACTAACTGTTGGAGATAAATATATCCTTACAGTTTGGAAAAAAAAAAAACTTTAAAAATTTTCTCTTATTATGAAGATATTACTTTACAAATACTTTTGTTTAAATAAAGCCAGGAATTTCTATTGAGTGCTCGACATGTACAGGTATAAATAGAGGACATGTTGGTGGGGTTAGTGTTAGAGAAATTAGCAGCACTCATAAGAAATAATTTCATACATTCTAATTTTCATAGGTTACTTAAGAATATTTGTATGATTAAAATAATTTATTATACAGAGAACAATTTTTTATAGACAACACAGCTATTTTTTATTTATTCTTAATTTTTCGTTATTATTGTCTTTATTTCTAAAACATCTTGTTGATGATTTTTCATTCACATTACCTCAGGAAAGGTGTGCCTACAACCTTTTCTACATGGCATGAAATGCCACAGTCTAATTCGTCCTCTTTTCTCCTACACACAATGTCATTTTATATTTCTTAGGTAAAATTTCATGCCCAGAAAAAAAAAGAAAAGAAAACCTCTCAGGGTGTTTAGGCAATGAGAAGCATTCATTTTGACATAGGGGAGAGGATTGCATATAACCAGAAAATTCAGAGTTCTCTGTAGTAATCCTTTGCTCAGAGGTCCCTTGGGCTCATAGCCCTAGGAACAGATGTGATCTCAGGCCTGGTCTAAAGAGAACAGAACCATGGGCGGAAATACTTCTCTCCATCAGCGAGGGAACTTCTGCCAGAAACAGCTTTCTCACCAGGAGAACCTCAGAATCACTGCCAAATTAGAATCTGCCTGGTGAGAAGTCACTGGGCATAAAATCTCCAGTGATTTGGTGCTTGTTCACTGAATAAACCAGAAAGCATATGTGAAGAAGTCATGAAAGGGCTTGTGTGCATGTGCCACAGCCACTGAGGGGGCATGAGGGAGACATTGTTGGCTTCCTTCTGGATTGCACTTTCTCAGGGTCTGCTGTTTTGTTAGAAACCTCTGGTAAAACTAGGATATCTAGAATGTGTGGGTTGGGAAGGTTGATATTTTACACTTTTTTTTTAATTCTGTTTATCTCAATACTTTTGTTTGATTTTGTTTTGTGGGGCTAGACTGTAACAAAACCATCTGGTTTCTATTTTTCTTTTCTTCTTTCTTTTAACTGTAGCAATCAATAAGAGCTTAAGATATTTGAAAACAGACTATAATGATGTTTAATATGTCTGACAAGATAAAAAAAATTGTAAATAAAAACATTAAATAGCATAAGATTTATTATAGATATATTTTAGCCCGCACTTTAAAGTATCACAACATACAGGAGTTTGCCCTACATTCTAAGCACTCTGGTGTACTACAAAATTAAAAGTGACACAAATAATTTCAAAGAGATTAATGTATTGATAGATCACACTACATAATGCTATGAATACACATTAGTTACCTGGCTTGTTAGCATCTTCGATGATACTCTGTCAGAAAGAATGATTTGAACATTTTATTTCATCTTGTTTTGTTTCAGCAGCTTTGGGGTCCTATGCTTCAGCCACTTTAACAGCAAAAGCTACATTTTTATTGTTTTGCATGTTAATCAGTTATTTAGAATATCCCTGCTGAGAAATAACATGATAGCAACAACCTTATTTTAATGGGGCAGTGCAAACATACCCTGGAGAATACATTACAATGAAGGCCTATGAAAAGCTGTTTTTCTTTTTATTACTTTATGGGATTAGGAGGATAGTTGATAAGGTAATGAGACCTGAAACATTTCCAATACTTCTCAGGGAAAATAGAATAAAATTCAGTTGGATCAGAAGAATTACTCAAGAGTTACTAAGTTGAAAATATTTATTTTTATGACTTTGAAAGCCTAGAAGTGGTTCCCATGTTCTACCATATTAACAGAATAATACGAAGCACTTCCAATTATAGTAATGATGCATCAACTAAATTAGTGATTCAGTTCTGCAACTTTATTTTCAGAAAAGAAATTAGTAAATGAAATACTGGGTGACATCAAGTTCAGAAATCCACACAAGAAAAATTTTCAGCAGAGCTAGTTTGAAGAAAGGTGAGAAATAGAGAATAATTTAAAATTAGCTGCAAGGTGTTACTAACCCAATCATAACTCTTCAGTCCAGAATTGAGAACAATTCTAATATTCCTTAGCTGGGATGCATTCCTCAGTACATAACTAAAACAATGCAACCCTACTGTTATAAATAAAACCTTTTCCTGGCAATATTTCCCCTAAATTCAACCCACTTCAAGTAATAAAAGAAAAGAATGAGATACGAAGACAGAATTTTGCAAGACTAAATGCAAGAGAGTTTCTTTTTAATCATGTCTCAACTTAACGTTTTCAACAATCTCCCAGAATTTTTCTTCTAATCCCCACCTCTAATTGCATATATATAATTTCTGCTCCTGAACCACACTTTAAATATCTTAACTTGGTGCCTTTCCTTTTCCCAAGAGTGGAGTTCCTTTTCCTTATTTTCACTTGCCCAGAGTGTTCTCCATTTTCAAGTTCCAGTACTCATTTTTTCCTTAAAGCATTCCCTAATCCTCCCAGATGGAAGTAATTGGCAAAGGCCATAGTCTATGCTGTAATAGTAATTTGTAAAGTTCTCAAAATACTTAGCACATTCTGTTTTGTATTATAGATATGTTTGTATCTCTCCTCAATTCTACTAGACTCTAAGCTCCTTGAGGATAAAGATCACATTATGTCACTCATAATATGAAACGCAGTATCTTAAACTTAGTGGGTGTTTAATGTAAAGGTTAATGATACATTGAAAACTATATCAACAATCATTGCTCCACTTTAGTTATATACATTTAAGAAATTTTTTTTTCAGATAACAAAATTTAGAGAAGCTTTAATTCATAGCTGATGCATATGTGGAAACCGAGTTAAATTGCAGAAATTTTTTCTCAAATATCTATCTGATCAGATGAGTGAAAATATGTATATGACGGGTATAAAGTATCAAATAGTTCAATTCCTTTTTAGCTAAATTCACCTCCTTCACTGTGTATGATTTCATCATTTATTTCATATCCTTAGATAACGGATATTTATTATGTGCAAAAATATACTTCAGGTAGGTCTGAAGCCCAGGGTTCTTAGTGGCTGAGGCACCAGGAAGACTTACTCTAAGGAACTAACCTTTATTTTATCCTCAGATAGCACTCAGGAATTTGTTGGTTTCGTAACCGCTTATTTGAAGCAATGGGCAGGCAAAAACATATTCAGAGACTCCAGAGTATATTGATGAATATAAACCACTTTCCACTACTCCTTTAAACCCCACGAACCATCATCATCCATGCTTTTTGAAAGGATAAATGAAAGTGTCAAATACAGCAGGATATCTCTGTGGCAACTTTAAGGAGGCTTTCTTCTCTATATGGAGGACTATGCCATTGAGTTTCTGGCTTTACAAGGTTACCTTTGTGCAGTTACCTTTATATACATATACATGCATATATACATATTCATATGCATATGCATATCCATAGTTATGTATATAGTTGTATATATAGTTTTATATTTGTGGCTTATATACAGTTTATATTCAGTTATTATAAAGGTATGTAGTAAAATTCTATATGTATGTTCTCTATTATATTTAGTACTATGGTTATTTTGATTTATTTTTGAACATTCTCATAATTATTTCATTGAAATAAATTTCTAGATATAGAGTAGAGATGTTGATAAGGTTGACATATGCATTGTTTTTTCTTCTGTGAACCTTATTGTTTGTATGATTTTATTATGTATGCCTTTATAATTTTTAAGCACAGTTTAACAAAGTATTTTTCACTGTATTTATGGATTTATGTTTTTCTATTCCTTAGTTGGGTGAATTTGTGTGTTTTCTCTCTTTTTATTTGAGTATGCCAAAAAACATGTAAATAATTTTTTTTCAGTACAGTAACTATATATTTTGTGGGATAAACTCTATAACTCACAGGTGGACTTGCTGATATTCTCCTGGAGATATGTCAGAAGCTAATTGCTGTTCTGGTTTCACCGAGGCGACCTCAGGAATGTTCTTGGATCACACTATACTTTCCCAGACAATCTGAAGCTTAAAGACGAGAATATTGTTTGTCCATGAAAGAAGATGTAGTATCTCTAGAAGTTGGTATTTAAAAGACTATACCCATCAAGAGTCTCTGTGAGTATTTGGTGAGTCGTTCTATAAATATTTTTGTCTATAGTCATTTGTAAGGACACTCTTCATTTTCTCATACAGCATTTTTTAAATTCATCCTAATTATTTCTTGTAAATTATTTATTTTAGATCTATTTTATTATTTTTCTAGTTTTCTCCAGTGGATTACTTTATCTTTTTTAACTTGGCTTATTCAATGGAAGTATTTTAGTTATAAAATCTCCCCCAACAGTTAAAATTTCCCCAATTTTATTTTATATTTAATATTTTTATTTTCATTATTTTCTAAATAATTTTTAAATACCATTTAATTTCTTCTGTGACCTGGAAAATTATATGTTTTCAAAGATATCCCTTTATATTAATTTCTAACAATTGCCTTATGGTCAGATATTATCTCCGTAAAGTATTTATTCCTTTTTAAAATATTGAAATATCATTGAACTTAATATACTATAAAGTTTTGTAACACTCCACTGATATTTTTAAATAATACATTTCTCTCTTTTCTCTGTGTGGAAGGAGCTATCTCTAATTCTTATAAATTGTTGTTAACTCCAGTCTATGGATGGATAACTGGGACTCATATAATTTAAACTTTCAGAAGTTTCATTCCAAAGGTCTGCTATCATTACTACTTTACAGTGTCTTTCTTTGGGACCCAGAAGTTGACAATACACAAAGAATTAAAGTGAATGTGTTACCCTTGCGGGCAATCTACATTTGTCGTTTCCCCAGTGGCACTGAGGGAGTCTTGGTTCTTTCTGCTGATGCAATAAAGAGTCAAAGATTAGCAAAATTTAGAAAAAGTAAGATTTAATAAAGTACATTTCAAGAGAGTCATGGGCTATGCCAGAGATAGCTGCAGTGCTGTAGAAGTGGGGAGGTCCGCATTATATTTGGGCTGTGTGGGAGGTTACATAGGTAGTGTTAGCTGATTGGCATGTGAGGTCATTTTGATTGACAGTTGGCTATTATATAACCTTTTGTCTACTATGCATGTACTTACCCAGAATTCAGTCTGTTATAAGTAGATTCATGAATTTCTGAGCATGTGTATGATATTATAATGATGGTGTAATGAGGCTGAGGTGAAAAGGTCAGAGTACTCCTTACTGTA
Source organism: Pteropus alecto (assembly GCF_000325575.1). Taxonomy (NCBI): domain Eukaryota; kingdom Metazoa; phylum Chordata; class Mammalia; order Chiroptera; family Pteropodidae; genus Pteropus; species Pteropus alecto. Next base: position 31,856,337 of record NW_006436298.1, on the reverse strand, counting down.
CAAGTGTTTATGGCTGGCCTAAACTGGCCGCCATGTTATGGTCATTTATTTCCTTGTAATCCAGGATGTAGTGGTATTGTTAATTGAAAAATGTTTCTTTTCTGGGAGGCCCTAGGAGTGGCCTTTGGGTTGAGCCATCATTCTTGTTAGTCCTATGTTTACAGAGCTGAGCCTTCACTCCCTTTACTCCCTTCACTCATAGCTACCTAACTGCCTAACTCATAGGAAAACGAGAAATAGATTATTGCAATATAGTATCAGAATGCATAAAAGACACTAATGAAAATATTCCAAAAGAATGGTACTATATCCAAATATATATATGTCAAGAGGGAAAAAACTGGGTTGTTTGAAGGCATGAAATTATGAGAGAAAAACAGACTGTAGCCATGACTATTCATACATATCTTACTTCCTCTGTGTTTGAGAAAATGATACTATATGGAAGGAGTAGATGATAATTCAGATAAAATAAAAAATCGCTCAGAGCTGGGGAAAATGTCTGTGGCATCCATATTATCTTCCAAAATACCTAAATATCTTCACTTTTGAGGTAAAGATGGAGAGTCAAAAGTAGTAGTCAGGAATAAAAATGTATTTAATCATACAGAACATTTTATTGCAAATATATATTTTTTGTTTCAATAAAATTATTTTGATAAGAAATTTTTCTTTGTAACTGTTTGTTTGTTTTTATCGTAAGCTTTTTCTCAAAACTGCCTCCCTTTTTTTTTAACCAAAGGAATTTTATATCATGTTAAAAATAGTATAAACAGAGCCACTTCAAAATGGAGTTAGAGCATCCCAGAGGAACTGCCTTGCAAGTCTTATACCTCAAACCTTTGGGATGTTAAAATTGGGCAAAATAACTTTTGGACTGGGCCTAAAAAAACATTGTATTCCAAACAACTGTTTGCAGTTATTATGACTGAGACTGAAAATTAAAGATATTCTTTAGAATTCGCTTCACAATATTAGCTTATCTGCATCTACAGATATTCCTTCCTCAGTTTACTCACACCCATTGAAATTCCTTCCTTCTATTCATGTAATTATTCCCTTTCCCTTTCTCATTATTACCCCTTGCCTTACCCCTTAATCAGAACACTATTTGGGTTTCTGACTGAATCAATGCTTCCCTAATAGCTAGTCTTTTGAATCTCAGATAAATGCTAGTTGCCTGTCACTTTGGCCCTTTATTTTTAGGACAATAATTACATAGATTTATGAAGCTGAAGAGGAATTTTGAATGCCTGTGAGCTTAAAATAATTCATTAGAATAGTAAACATGGGGGCATGGTAAAAAATTAAATGGTATGAAATGATATATAGTGGCAATAGCAAAATGATTTTATGTACCCTCATAATATCCAACTGTCTGTGGAGAAGCCTATATTTAGAATTTTGTGTCTTTAAATATCAACAGCCAATCCACTGTAGTAGACTGTTTTCTTTTGCTTGTGGTAGATAGACAAAATAATCACACCAAAACAAAACAAAAGAAGTCAAGCACTACATATGAGAGAGAAATATGAGTGAAGGGCAGCATCAATAACTGTGTAAAAGGTAAAAGAACAGAGAGTACTGTTTAATTCACAGAAGTCTTCTCTCTACAGAGCTGCCAGGATCCCATACAGTTCTGTTTATTCATTTCCTGGCTACTGTCCAATTTGTTGATTTTGGAATTATGGAGAATTTTGAAGCCCAGGAGCATCTACGCCAACCAGGACTATCTTACTTGATACAGGTGAATATTATTTTATGCATCAATTTTAGGAACTTTGAAAGTGCTTCATATATCCATTGCTAATAAACTGTGTGACGGTTACCCTCTAACATAGGATACCTTATCCAATGGAATAATAGAATCTGACTGGTTCAAGTAAGTAATTCTAAGGACAACATGAGTCTTCTTACTCACCAGACATTTATGTATTTAGCAATCATAATGCCTGCGTGCGTGCGTGTCTGTGTGTGTGCACGTACACACACAGAAGAATGACTTTTCTGGAATAATCATTGCAAATAAGATTTAGAGTCTTCTGATCCCTTAATTCTCTGACTTTAGAACAAAACTTTGTTAATAATAACCAGCCGCAATAATATTTAGTTGACATCTATAAATATAGATAGATGATAGATAATAGATAGATAGATGATAGATGATAGATAGATAGATAGATAGATAGATAGATAGATAGATAGATAGATATACAGATAGATAGATAGATATACAGATAGACAGACAGATCGATAGATAGGTAGTGTGTAATCCTAAATACGTTAACTGAAGTGTATTTCTGCTTAACTTGTAATTTTGGTATGCCTGAATCTAGGAAGAGATACTTTTATTGGCTTAGAAATGAATATGTGGCGTAGCTTTGTTCAAATTCTACTGTAATGGGGTATTAGCTCCTAGATTGCTGTTTTCCTGATGTCACAGGAGCTGAGAATATCAATGTATATATTGAAGAAATCCCTAGAGCCAAATGTATTCTTCTGTTATGATAATGTTACCATTAGTCTTGATTGCTTTTGACAACGGTTGTAGAATTGCCCAAAGCAAGAAGTTTAGTTGTGTTCACATTTTCCCCTTAATTTGGGAGAGTGTTTTTATTTCACTTTTATTTGAAATGAGTTCTTGCGCTGTTATTTTGGCATTTTATGTGGCTTGTCATTGTAGTAATCAATTTTATATTTTCTTCACGCCAGTTCAACATTCTGCTCTTGACGAGCACTTTGTCATATTTACTAGGATTCTTGTCATACATAGGAAAACACTTCCTCTGTTTGTCTCCTAAATTTTCTTTTCCCCTTGTTAGTAATTTTGCTATCTCTATATCAATGTTCTGGCTGGTTGCAATTACAAGTTTTCCCAGCTGGGAGCTTGTAGCATTTTCTCAGTCTCTGCAACATGCTGATCTATTCTGATATGAGTTCCAATTGTTTCACCTCCGTGTTCTGCATTTTTACTATGCTTTGTTGAAAAGGAACTGTCCAAATTTGAAGGGATAAAAGTTTGCTTTTTTTGCATATTTCGCTTGAGACAAACTTTGTGTTTCTTAGATATCTTCCCAGTGAGATTAATTCTTTTAGGCTGTGCTCTTGGAATGGCTGCCTAGAGATTCTGATTCAAGTTTAATCTATAAAAATGTCAAAGGTAAAAAAAAAATGATTAAGTTCAAATCCTGAATGAGAAACTAATTGACCCTGCACATGGCAACAAACATGAAAAAGATTCTTACTTTATGTTCAGTAATTGTGAAGATCTATGTGGGTTTGTGCACACATGCATAGGTGTATGTGTTCTCTATTGAGATTGAAGTCTTAATTATGCCACAGATTGCTACAATTTTCTTCCCTGATTTTTCAAAAAAAAAAAAAAAAAGTTTTGAAAGTAAAGGTGTCCCTCTAGGGGAATGATTCTCAAATTGTAAAGCAAATGACTGGTTAAAACACAGAAATTTTATATCTGTAGGTCTGGGATAGAGCCCAAGAATTTGCATTTCTAGTAAGTTTTCAGGTAATCTTATAGTTTCTGGTCAGTGGATCAAACTGCTCTAAGCAATGAGACATTTGACATTAATGGGTCCTAAGTTTCTAGTCGATATCTCTCATATTTTTAGAATATTATTTCAATGCTTCTTTAGGTATGACGGCAACCATGAAAAGGACAACACCAGCCATCAATTACTCATAAATTCAAAATTCGAGAGTCCAAAATTTTAAATTATACACACACAGATGCACACATGCACACACACGTTCCTCTCCTTTGAAAAATTGATATATTTAGATGAGTTGTTGATTTGACTTAAATATGTATTTCTGACATAAGATAGGTTGAAATGAAGGAAGATTTATCCACAGCATTCCAAAACATTACTTCAGCATTCAATACTAAACAAAAGAAAGCAGATACACGACAATGGAAGAATATTTTAAATTAGTAGCCTAATTTGAAATGACACCGAGGCAAGTTTGATTTTCTACTCAAGATATTTTTTAAGTTATCAAAATTTGACTGATAATCTTGTTTTAAGTAGTTTTCAGATCTAATCAGAGAACGTCAGACAAAAATTCTAAGCTAAAAGAGTAAAATAAATGAGTATATTTTGGATGCTAAAAAGTTAGAGAAGTAAAGGCAAATTTCTAGAATAATAAGAGATCCACGATTATTCATTATATCTAAGAAATTTAAACTAATGAAACCAGTTATTAAACTGTTAAGATGAAATATAGAAACTTTTAAAAACAGGGTCATAATCATTTTATTCATAATATTAATTTAAATATTATTTTGATCTTAACCTGTATTTTGATAATATGAAAAGCAAAAGTTTAGAGATATTAGAAAAATGGCCTAAAGGTCTTGAAGCAATGTTTGAATAAAAGAAGAGCATTAATTTTGTTTTCTGTTTTTTTGGATTTTAATAAATTTCAAATCTCAGGCATACGAAGAATGTATTATAACTACTTCTAGTATTTTAATTGCTTTCAATTCCTTATTATCTAATATCTATAATTTAATGGGTTGACTGAGATAAAATTGCATAAAATAAACCATATGTTGAAGTGTACAATTCAATTAGTTTTGATACAATTATATGCCTATGAAATTGGCTAAACAATCACGATAATTAACGTATTTATCATCCCCTTGAAGTTTAACCTGCCCCTTGGTAATCTCTCCCTCTCACCTTGCCTAACAATCCTCTCTGTTCCCAGAAAACCACAGATCTGCCTTCTGACACTTTACAACTGATGACATTTCCTATAATTTTGTATAAATGGAATTATACAGTATGTATATTTTTTTCTTACCTTTTTAAATAAATGCAGCTTAATTATTTGGAGTTTCATTCACATTATAACACTTATTCAGACACTCTTTTAGAACCCCTTTCTATTCTCACATCCTGCCCACCACCATAGAGCATAGAGAAAAAAGGAGAAAAAATAGCGTTTATGCTACAAAACCATTTTTCATGAGTAGCTACAAAAATATATATTATATCAGAAGTCCAATTACAACATCTATTTTCTCTCACCTCACATCATCTCTGGGAAAAAAAAAAAAATCCCTTGTTTTCACTTCTCATCTTCACCTCACCTAGAAACCAGTTCCGTAATGGGATGTGAAGAAAGAAACAGAGTGAGAGAGGTTTCCCCAACTACTTTTCTTAAAACAAGCCCTGCCTGAAAGTAAAATATCCAGAGGACTATATCAAAAAAGATAAAGTGCTCTTGCAAAACAATAAACAATAAACAATAGTCTGAAAACTATTCAAAACACACATAAAGTCCTCATCCACCCCAGCCTTCCCTGACTCTCT